>NW_017670765.1:268886-462299 GCF_001879085.1 Nicotiana attenuata | reverse complement strand
AGATAGGAGTGTTATGGAGGTGGTCGTTTATGGTGTTTGGTGGCTCGGGAATGAGCAATGGAGTGTTGTTGCATGTGTTGCAGGTTTGGACGTGAGCAGGCTGTATTGTGGTTGCAGGGTGTTTTGTGGAGGTGCGGGATTCTGGGTGTTGACATCAGGAGCAGCAAGAGAGAATGATAGGCTTGCCAAGTTCCGAACTTGGTCCAACTCTTCCTGGAATTTCAGCAATTTTTGTTCAAGATGAGCAGCAGTTCCCTTAGCAATTAGGGTACCCTGAGAAGTTTCCTCTCTTTCAATCTCCTTTCTAGCACTTGCATTTTCCATTTTTCCTTTGTTCTTGTTCCGGACAGGACTTGGAGGAGGAGGCGATGGAGGGCCCTTGGATCTTGTGGAGTATGCTGATGGTGCCAGAATGCAAGAACTAACCTTTGGGGAGGGGAATAAGAAATAAAAGAAAAACAAAAAAGGTAACAAGTTAGTGCGGGTTTTGAGAAAAAACGTTGCAGTATTTAAACACATTGTGCGAGAATATAAATCGCGTCCTAATTTTGGGTGCCTCGTTGTGCCCGAGGTAGGCCTAGCGACAAATAGTTTTGGAGAACTTATAATGCTAAATGCCTCATTTTATTGCTAAAAACGACTCTAAATAACGGAAAATGAAATGTCACTATTGGCCATTGGCCTTATTACATCATTAAAAAAAAGAATAAACGACTCCTAACTACTTGGTCCAAGAAGGACCTTCCCCAGATTTGGCATCTTTGGCTCCATCGAACAGCTCCAGCAGCTCGCGCAGTCCTAGCAGCAAATAGGCTCGGGCTAGATGTCCGCCTGCATTTCCCTCAGTGTTCTGACAATCTTCAATCCTTTTGATGAACTTTCCTTCCAGCTCCACTAGACCCCGCTCCAAATACCCTAGCCGGTTGTTGGCGCTGACAGCCATTTCTTTCCATTCCATGATCAATTTCTGATGGGCTTCTTGTATTTCCCGATGCACACTTTCACACTCTCAAATCCTTTTGCATAGTTGATTGTACTTAACCCGTGCTTCAGCGTGCTCATCAATAATTCTGTGACCCTGAACAAACCCGGGGTGACCCATGTCATTGCCTTCTAACCAACCCAAATAGTGCGGCACACAACCGGCGTGATACCTGTCTGGCTAAATGGATTCTTTCTCCAAAATGATCTTGCTATGCCACAAATGCTGAGCTTGGCATCTGTGGCGGCTGTCATCATCCTGAAAATCGGTCTTGAGGTGACTTGTCTTAGCAACCCTTGGTATGATTTATTTTCTCCCCGCTTGCCTCATGGCTCGGGGAGGAATGTAAGGATAAGTTCCTTTCAAACCAATCAGTATGAGAAATGATGCATCTCGGGACCGAACAATGAACTCATCTGTGGGGAACCATTCAAACATCCACTGAACCTGGTCTTCTTTCAGATTTTCAAATAATTCCGCCCATCCTCTGGCATCCTCTGGCTGTGCGAACATTTTAGGCATATAGTTCATACGCCTTGGCTGGTGGAAGGCGATATGGTCATCCCAATCCCTGCGTAAGATCTCCTGTCGGTATTGCCCTTTCTGGAGGTGTTCCGTGAGCCATAGCTGAAGTAACAAGTTGCAACCCTCAAAGTGACTGCCTTGTTGTTGACAGTTGTTCAAGGCGCGGTATATCTCCGCAATGATCATGGGTACTATGCTTAAAGTCTGCCCACCAATCCCTTCCATCAAAGTTTTGGTTACCATGGCTAGTCTGGTGTGAATTCTAGCCTTCTTCATAGGGAACGCGATCATCCCCAAAAAGCAGAACATGAAGACAAAGACCCTTCTATGGACATGCCCCAGAGAGGTGATAGCAAATTCATCTGAATGAATGCAATATGACTTGCTATGGCCGTACCTCTCATATAGATAGTCAAATGGGATATAGGAGTCTTTCAAACATGTTAGGTCTAGATTCTTTTTCAAACCCATCATCTTAAGAAAACTCCTTCCTTTGCGATTCTCGGGCATGAGCAAACCTGGCGTCTCCCAAGGAATCCCGGCTAAACCCCCTATCTCTTCAAGTAAAGGAGTCATTTCGAGGTCACTGAAGCGGAATACAGACTTGTCACTATCCCAGAACAATGTTGCAGCTTCTATCATTCGGTTGTTGGGTTGAATTCCTAGGAGGGAAGGCAGATTCCCCAAGTATTTGCGGACAAGTGTTTGATCACTAGAATGGAGGTCATTCCACCAACTCAGCAGCCTCGGATGAATGTTGGTCACCATGCCAAATCTGGGGATCTCGTGCCTCATTTTCTGCAAAACAGAGTGTTAGGCCCTTACCCCCGCCAGACTCGACTATATAAATCAATAATTGGCATAGCAAGCGCTTAAGTTCTCCAAATAAATGCACAGAACGTGGAGGCGTCTGTTTGGGTTTCAGGGAAACCCGATGGACTTTGGACAAGGCTATCTTAATGAGTCATTATGTGGACAACATAACTGACTCGGCTAGGTTTGACCATGATGCATGTACAGTTTAAACAGATTAAGGTTTCTATTGGGGTATTAGACAAGGTACCCTTGAGCGGACAACTCAAGAGGGAAAGGCACGGAACCGTCGCCTGCACCGTTGATCGACTGGTTTTACCGCAAATATGCCTTTGCCAAATTTAGGGGGTGATAGTATTGGAAAAGCGCAACTACTCATTATAAGCGTTGCTATAGTATTTGTTTGGCACGAGTGGAATATGATGTTGAAGATGCAGTTTACAAGATTGAAACAAATTGACATGTATTTTCACGTTCATACAATAAAGTTTACAATAATTGCTCAAAAATTACAACGGTATTGATGGAAAGCGGTAAATGAAAGTAATTAAAGAAAAAGAAACAAAAGAAACAAGTCAGTTTCAAATAAAGGCATTAAACAAAAGCAATAAAAGAAAGCAATAAAGTCACATATAGCATGCAATAGTAAAAGCGTAAAGAATCCCCAGCAGAGTCGCCATGCTGTCGATGCCCCCTTTTTCCTCGCGGAATCGGGTTCATGACATTCGGGAGGACAACTCTATTCCCTTGCGAGAATTGGGTTTTTTTTGGAGTTTGAAGAGTCGCCACCTAATGATTATAGTGCATTAGGACACTTTAAGGAAGAATTTGAGATGAAGAACTAGAGTTTGGGTAAGGGCTAGAAATTATCTCGAGGGGAAGGTGTTAGGCACCCCTCAAGATCCACTAGTGTGGTTCCCGGCCATGCTACAATTGTGATTTTGAATGCAAACAAACAAGTGAACAAGCAAGCATTGCAAATACGAGAAAATTATTACAAATAAGGAGCACAAAAGGTTAAAAAAAAGTGTTGAATTTTAGGGAAGGAGCAGTTTAGTTAAAAGTGCAAGTAGGAAGAAGTCAAGTACTTAGAGCGAACAATCTGAAAATTATGTGAAAAACAGAAGTCGAAAGTGCAACAGCTTTATCAGAAAATTGTTAAACTAATAAAGAGGGAGGGGGGTCCTAGGTTTATATATTACATGGATCATTCGCACAACACTGGTACTCAATTGTACGCATAGTGTTATCGTGTAATCATCATCTCCATGTCTACCCTTTCCCACCCCATCAAGGTATTAGAGCGCGGAATGGTATCGTTTGCCTATTGCATGCTATTACCCGTCCCAAGCTATCAGTCCCGAGGCATTAGGACTTCTAATCCTAAAAGGGGAAGAAAGGGATGGGGGCCTTTATGGAGATTAAAGGACAAAAATTCTAATCGACATTGAAAAACATGTAACAAGTAGGGGGAATGAACAGACAAACAGGTAAGGCTCACATAAACCCCGTAAATCAGATAACATCTAGTTTAGCATGCCTTTACACATACTGGTTATGGTCTTTAAAATTAAAAATTAAGCAGCGAGCGGACTGGTTCGATACATACGTTTAGACAGGAAGCCCACATTAGGCAACTTGGATCCAATTGTCAGACTCAATATGAAACAGAAAGGTGTTCCTTTAAGCCATAAAGTCGTCCGCTTTCTCACCGGTCGCGACCTTATGGTATTTTAAGCGAGTGATTTAGAAAGTACTGGTTTTAGAAAAGTAGTCTAATGCCGGAAAGTACAGACTGCAGTCAGTTTAGAAATAACTTTTAAGAGAATCATGAGTATAAACCATAAAAGAAGTTCCAGAGTCAGAAATACTTAAGGAAAGAGTAAACTGCAGAACTGTTTTAAAGACAATTTCAGGAAGACCAAAACTTAGTTGGAAAATGTTTAAGCCGAATTTTAGAAAGAAACCATTTCAGAAGAGGTGCTGATTTGAAAAAACTCAAATGTATACTGATTCAAAAGAGTTTTCGTCAAAAGATTGAGGCTGAAAACATTAAGACATTAGAGACCAGTTAATAGATTGTTATTGCTTAAGAAGAATCAGACGAACTTGATGCGGAATCCTATGATATCCATATCTGATTAAAAAAGGTCTGTTATGAACTGGTAAGAAGAGGTAATTATTTACTTACCCTACAATTTGCCTAATGCATATGCATTCCCTATAGGCATGATTTATATATGCACTGATTACATGAACGTTAAGGTCCTATAGGCAGGATTTCTAGATGACTTATATCATAATTAAACGTTAAACCCTATAGGCATGGTATCTAGGTGAGTTGAATCAGAAACATCGAACCATCTTATGTGCAGTATTTCTAGTAGAAAAATTAAAGTCCTAAAGTCATGATATCTACCCTTTATTGATGCAAGAAAGTAAAAGCCCCTCCCACACCCTTTTACTAGATTCCCCGAGTTCTATACAAGTTATTACAACCCAATGACTCAACTGAAATAATAAAAATACATCAAAAACTAACAGCTAGATCCACGCGGCCTAATTCAATCTTAATGTCCAATAATATGTATTTAACCAACTCCGGGGTCCAGATCTCCAAAGCCTTCTCATTACCCAGGGTGTTTCAAAGTTTCAAGGAACCTCAGGGATTCCAGGCATTGCTTACACCCAGGATGCCATTATGAACAGGATGGTGCAGTGTGGAATAGCCAGCCCTCAGGCATCCAAGTTCAGAGGGAGCTCAGGGGTCCCAAAGCATGGCTTGCAAGAGAGGGGCAGAACTTATAGCTAGGAGTAAGTGCAAAGTGAAAGGGAATTAAGGGGGCCATGACAAGTGGTGGTCATACCTAGCCATAAGGCAGGCTAGCACACCCCTGACCACTTGCTAGATGAACAAGTTAGGAGCAGACCTTTTGATGGTCGGACAAAGGTCTGGATAGTGATTAGGACACTATCAGACCTAAGTCAAGGCTCAAGCACATAATGGGGAGAATGGGAAGTGGGAATTGATTGAGTTAAGGAGTTCAATGAACCCAATTCAAGATCATAGACATCAATATTGGGGTGCTGCTATGCCCTGAACAATAAACTCACATACAAAGGGGTAAAAGGGTAAAGGGGATTCATAGAGTATCAAATTCATGACAAACAATTGATTACACACATTACTTAAATACAGAAATATAAAGGAGAGGGAAACAAATATCAACTAAAGGAAATAGGCGGAATTAAACACATTGTTATTGAGGCATGTAAACTAACTGAGACATACTAGTAGAGAAGCAAAAGAAGTGCAGAAGAAAGTAAAGTAAACACAGTCCACAGCAGCACAAGTATCAAAAGAGAGAGTTTTAAGTGAAATTGAATTATGAACTCAGATGGTGTTCTGTGTTTGTATGTGTAGGAAAGTCTGTAAAAAGCCTCTGTAAAGCCTCTCTTTAGTGCAAAAGGGCAGGCCCTTTTATACCGCAGAAGATGAGTAAGAAAAGGGTAAAAGAATAGTTTTGAAATAAATCACAAGCTGTTTCCCTTTGGTTAAGGGATTTGATTCAAACGGGCAAAATAAATAAGCAAAGGATTCGTTTTAAAAAATCTTTTCTAAAGCAGTGTAATAGGGACAAATACACAGCATCTAATTTAAGGAAATAGTCTAGTAGCACACGGTTTGGGCAGAACAAGGAAAGACAATCAATCAACAACCAGTAAAATTAGGGTTCGAATCTTAGTGTGAATGAATCCAACCAGAAAAGGTGAGAAGGGGTTTAATTTAAAGAAAATCAACAGTACAAAACCTTTTAAAAAGGAACTCGGAATCAATCACAAGCTGGCCAAAGGCCTTTTGAAAGAAGAGAATTTGTCATATAAAAAGCATACAGACATGTGAGACAAGAGAGAGTTGTCGTAAAACTAGCAAGAAATCAGAGTGACCAAGAAGGTTAGGTTCGTAGACTCAGAATGAGCCTGAAAGAGAGTCAAGGGTTCTGAATGGAACCCTAGACCAAACACAAACTCAAGCCTGCCAAAAACCCCAAATACTAGGGTTTCTGACTCGAATCAGATGCATGGACGAGAAAACAACAAATAGAATAGGCTCAGTAGTCTCTTTCAGAGACTTATGAGAAAACAAACAGAGAGAGCAGCAAGTTTGAAACACAGGGAATACATTTAGGCAAAACATGGCACTCAAACAAGTTCAGGAGAAAAAAAGCGATACAGGTTTAGGAAAAACAGTAGACGGAACCTGCTTAGAGTTGAAACAAAAGTTCAGTAAAGGCAAACAAGGATTAGAAGCTTAGTAAAATACAGTAAAGAAACATACAAGATAGACATGTAAAGCATGCTTATAGAGCCCGGTAGAAGAAAGAACAGAACACAAAAAATAGAAGAACATGCATAATATGGCAAAACATAAGAACATAGGAGCAGACATACGAGGAAAGAACACAAGAACATGGCATAGACAGATTCACACAAAGAAAAGAAGAAGAAGAAAAGTCAGAAGTCGTTTTAAGATTTTCCGAAAACCCTAAATTGAAACAGACTAATTTTGAAAAGAAAATTGGGGAAAAGCATTAAAACATTGAATATAGCACATAGATCTAAGTAAATAAAAGAGGAAGGAACCTCGAATAGCCCTAGGGTTTCTCTGAAACAATGAGAAGGCTTGGAAGAGGTCTGGTCTTGAGTCAGAGATGGCCATGACTAGGCTTGAATGGGGCCGGAGAGGCCACAGAACACAGATCTACAGGGGATCTGAACGGGCGGTGTCGAGGTCAGACCTCGAAATCTCGAACACCCATGGTTTAGGGGTGAAAGAAGGTGAGCACAGGTCGTCCATGGCCTGAAAAGCCATGGACTCCGGCGAGATGATGGTCGGAGAAGACGAGGGAGGTGATTAGGGTTTGAGTGTTTGAGAGCGTTTGAGAGAGAAGAGAGTTCGAAGGCGGCTGTCGAAGAGAAATGGGGATTAGGGTTAGGTCATGTGGAATTAAAAAGGAAAGAATCATTTGTGGCCGTTGATCAAAAGGATCAACGGCCTGGATTTAAAAGAACCCCGGGCGGGTTTAGCAATTGGGTCAGGGGTCGGGTGAGAAATCAAATTGGGTCGTTTTGATTTGGGGGCGGATTGGGCCAATATTAAGGCTAAAATTGAAATGGAATTGGGGCTGCAATTGAAACGAAATGGGACTACATTTTAAATAGCCAGTTTTTCCCTTTTTATATTATAAAAATAGTGAATGATTTTTAAAAGAAAATTGAAGATGCTGGACCAATTAATAATTCATATGTATTAATTTAAAAATATTAGAACTAATTTTACAATTATAAAACACTATTAATCGTAAAATAGGCTATAATTGCCATTATATGCAATTAGCTTTAAAAATACCAAACAAATTTTTAAAAATATACAAAAAATTACCTTAATTATATTTTGTGTAAATATGAGAATAAAATAAGTTATTCACAAAAAGAAAAAAAAATGATAATTTTGGAAATAATTATTGGATTTTGTACTGTTAAAATAGACAATAAATTGATTTAAAAATAAGGAAAAATACCAAAACTCTTGGGAATGCTTATATATGCATGCATATGCTATTTTGAGGATATTTTGAGTACATAAAAATACGTAAGGAAAAATTGGGTATCAACAGACAATAGGTGCACACAAGAGCAATTTAAATTGTAAGCATAGATAAGACTTCACGTAGATGGCACAACAAACGCAGCTTCAATCTTGATTTAAGGTCTAAGCAATTCAATACATGATTCATATAGAGACACATATTTCACGCATACAAGGTTACAACCCCAAATTCATGCGAAACAATGGTTAATACAACAATTCAACTTTAATCTTACCGTATTTACACAAACACCAATGGAGCTCAATTTCTAAAAGACGGGGTTTTAGCCATACATACCTCAACGAGCTTTCCATTATGTTTCTACAATACACCAACACCTCTAGCAATAACAATCTATACGGAGATAGCGGAAATCGATTAATAATTAGGAAGATTACCCATGGTGTAACTCTCTTAGGAATTTAATCAAACACCTAACATGTGAAGTAGACTACAAGGTTTAGAAATGGCAATTCCTTCCTCCCTCAACCAATTTTAACATGAACTACCCATATTAGTTATTTAACATCACATACTACAACTTAGTCCCACATGCATGGTCTATTTCTAACCCCCACAACATATTTGAACCTTTAACCTCTTGCATGAAATTTTGGAAGTAGGACTAACCCGGATTGAGACAATCTATGGTTATCTTCCTTGATTCTTGAAGAGTTGAGCAAGATTTGGATGATTATGAAGCTAGGCCCCTCCTTCCTCTCTCTATATACTCTCATCTCTCTCTAAAATCAGTAGAAAATGACCCCAAATGAAGCCCCTCAACCTATTTATGAAGCCAGAGAGTTTTTTTTAGAAAGATTCTCCATTGGTAATTCAAAAATAGAAAGAATTTAAATAAAGGAATGGGGTCGGGTTATAAAAATAGGAAAAAAGACCTCCGAAACAGGGTATGCGATCGCAGAATGGACCGCATAACAAGAATGTGGGCCGCAGAATGCATCGCAAAATAGGTTCCCAAAACTGCGCAGCACTGCCCCAATCCCCAATCTGCGATCGCAGAGTCAAAAATGCAACATATTTGTGATCGCAGATTCGACACAAGATCGCATTTTTCTAGCCTTTGGTAATTTGATCATAACTTTATGTAGGAATGTCCAAATGGCAAACAGTTTAAAGCTTGGAAACTAGACTCGGAGACCTTTCATATGATAGGTTGTTCGTCATATAAATCCTTATACATATTTAGATATGCTCGTTCAAAGTGTGGACTAGTGCAAACTCATTTAGGATTTTAGCCTTTTATGAAATTTTCTAACTTGACTTAGACTTAGGCCTCCCATTAGACCCCACATTACTTATTATAAGACCTATACACTAATATACAAAATCCAATTGATTCCCATCATGTTAATAGCACATAAAATATTATAATTAGCCTACATGACACCACGAAATCCTAAATTACTTAGCGGAATTTTTCGGGGCCTTACAGTCTTTTTAGTATTTGACGTCGAATTGGATTTCTGATGGTTCCGTTAGCTCCGTTGGGTGATTTTGGACTTAGGAGTGCATCCGGATTGTTATTTGGAGGTCGGTAGTAGAATTTAACATGAAATGGCGAAAGTTTGAATTTTGGAAAGTTTGACTAGGAGTGGAGTTTTTGGCATCGGGATCGGATTCTGATTCCGGAAGTTGGACCAGGTCCGTAATGTCAAATGTGACTTCTGTGCAAAAATTTGAGGCCAATCGGACGTGATTTGATAGGTTTCGGCATCAGTTGTACAAGTTTGAAGTTTCAAGTTCAATGATTTCGAATTGAGGTGTGATTCGTTGTTTTGATGCTGTTATGTGTTTTTTGAGGCCTCGAGTAGGTCCGTGTTATTATATAGGACTTGTTGGTATGTTTGGACGTGGTCCCGTGGGGCTCGGGCGTGTTTCAGATTGATTTCAAAGAATTTTGGAAATTTTGGCCATGGTTTATTACTGCTGGTTCTTGTGGGACCGCACCTGCGGCTGGTTTGCGCATGTGCGATGGTCGCAAAAGTGTTAGTTGAGTTGTAGAAGTGAGAAGAGGCTGGGTGAGGAAGACCGTAGATGCGGATTTTGTAGTGCACCTGCGCGTGCGCACAAGCGGGGGATGTCCGCAGATGCGGAAGGGCTAGTCTCCATGGGCTTCGCAGATGCGGGGCATGATCCGCAAAAGCTGAGGTCGCAGATGCGACATTTTGACCGCAAATGGGGGATAGGTGGGCAGTGTTATAAAAATTGATTTTTTGTTCTTTCTTCATATTTTGAGATGTGGGACTCGGATTGACGCAATCTTAGGAGCAAATTTCTACACAAGGATTGGGGTAAGTGTTCTCTATTTAGTATTGATTATATTTCATGAATCCATCTTCATTTATAGCAATTCGTTGTTTAATTTAAAGAGGAAATTGGGGGTTTTGGCCTAAAAGTTTCATAATATGAATTTTGAGTTTTGAACATCGAATTGGAGTTGGAATTTAGTGAAACTAGTATGGTGGAACTCGTAATTGGATGGGTTGTCGGATTTTGTAAGTTTGGTCAAGATTCGAGGCATGTGCACGGATGTGATTTTGGCCGGATTTGGGATTTGATGTAGGATTCGATCTTTATCATTTGTAATTGCTTCCTTGGTCTTTATCTGATGTATTTGAGTTGCTTTTGGCTAGTTTTGAGCCGTTCGGTGGTTGCTACGCGCATGATGGAATTTCTGGAGCATCGCTTGGCTTGCCCGACATAGGGATTTGCTTGTTTAAGATAACTAACTCTTCTAAACATAGTGCTGAAGGTATGAAACCCCAAATTTTGTGTTACGTGACTGGTATTAAGGTGACAGACATGCTAGGTGACGGGCGTATGGGCGTGCACCCTATGAATTCTGACTCTGTTGTTTTCCCCTGGTATTGTTTATTGGCCCTAGTTTGTTGATATCCGTGTTTTAACCATGTGATTAATTAGTTGAGCTGTCAATCATGCTAGATATCATGTTAGGCCTTATGCTGATACTGTTAGGACCCGTAGTGGTCGTTTCTTGCTGTCACCTTACTGATTTCATTTCAAATTCAGTCATATTCATACATTCATATCATATCTCAGTCTCAGTTGTTATTTATTGATACATCATATCATTGTTGTCGGGCTAGTTTCATGGCATAGAGATCCCAAGAGACTGGAAAGATTGATGATTGAGTGAGTCCGAGGGCTTGATTGTGAGGATATTTATGGGATTGGGCTGCACGCCGCAACATGTTTTATTGATTTATTCCTGAGTGAGGCAGAGGGCCTGATTGTGAGGATATTTATGGAATCGGGCTGCAGGCTGCAACATGTTTTATTGATTTATGTCTGGTGAGGCCGATGGCCTGATTGTAAGGATATTTATGGGATCGTGTTGCACGCCGCAGCATGCTTTATCGATTTATGCCGCGATTGGCCTGTTATAGGGCTTAGGCTGAAGGAGCCCCTCCGGAGTCTGCACTCTCCCAGTGAGCGCAGGTACCTATTGAGTGCGAGTGCCGAGTGCCGAGTGCCAAGTACCGAGTGCCGAGTGATTGGAAGGATTAAGTGACTGTGAGGACTGAGTGACTTGGAGGACTGGGTGAATTGATACTCCGAGAGTATGCATATGGTTTTATTGTTGAGTCTGCATCGCATTTGACATGCACATGACATACAGGCATAGAGATGCATTTTTCTCATGCTGTATGGTATCATGTCATTTATGACTTCTTACACACATTGATCTGTGGTTATAGAGAGGTATTCCACACATGCTATCTGGAAACAAAATGAAATATGATATTTACTGTTGAAATGATTTTTGGGAAAAAGTTACATTTTTCAAACTTACTCATATTTTTGACGATTTCGGTAAAGGATTTGGGGCATTGGTATACTTGAAAAGTGGAACTGTTTTTCAAAAAACTATGAAAAGGCTGAGCATTTTATCTCTGAGCTATTTCTTTATTTATTTTCCTTACACTGTTATGAACTGCTATTGGTTATTGGTGTTGGACCCGACCTATGATCCAGCTCGTCACTTCTTTCAACATAAGTTTAGGTTTGTTACTTATTGAGTACACGGGGTTGGTTGTACTCATACTACACTTTCTGCATATTGCTGCAGATTTCGGATGTCGATGTTGCTGTGTTCGATAGAAGCTGGATTGGAAGGTGTACCTGTGTCCCGATTGTCGCTGCCTCTTGTTCATGGTATCCTTAGATTATATAACTCTGTTTATGTACTTTTCAAACATAAGATGTATTTATTTCCTATCAAATTAGAAATCTCTACTCTTAGAAGCTCATTATTTGTACTACCAATCCTTGGGAAATGTATAAATTTTGGATAATACCTTTGTTTAATTGTTTTATAAAGTAAATGGAAATGGTTAATTGTTAATTGGCTTACCTAACGGGTTGGGTTAGGTGCCATCACGACTAGTGGATTTTGGGTCATGACAGATAGGTATCACAACCCTAGGTTCATAGGTTCTACAAGTCATGAGCAAGTTTCTAGTAGAGTCTTGCGGATCGGTATGATGACGTCCATACCTATCTTCGAGAGGCTACAGAACATTTAGGATATACTTCCCATCTTTCATTCCTTATCGTGCGCCATTGATTCAGCTGGAAGCATAATCCTTTAAATTCCTTCAACGCGTTCGTAAGCGCACATGAGCGGTTGGTATCAGCTGTGCATCAACGGCTTGTGATTCCCTGGAAGACATGCGAGATGTTATTTTGGTATGCGGATGATGTGCCATTCTGGAGGACTTGAGGCCGGGTTCTGACGGTAGCTTGAGCACTGAGGTGTTGGTTGTGTGAGCACGTGCTTTTGGATTTATATGTCCGGTAGTGTCCCTATTAGTGGAGTATGTGGTTGGATGGCTACGTGATGAGTATGTTATGAATGCGAGACGTGTTCATATGGTTTGAATGTGATGGGAAGGGTTTGCTTGAGGTGTAGAAAGAAACGTTAAGTGCTTGTTTTCCATCTTAATTCGACGTATAGCCTCGAGTTATGGGTGTGTTGAAGGATCTTTTCATGTTGTTTCGTTGAGGAGTGTAGTAGATTTTCATGTCGTGATATGAGTCCAGACTCAGGAAGATTAAGCGATTGCGTAATGGTTATAACTGTGGAAGGGTATAAGAGATGTTGGTTTGAGGTGAAGCAGGTGGGTTATCTCCTACGGGGTGTCCTCAGTGTTGTGTGATCCCTATGTTGTTTTGTAGCGAGTCCTCTTTTACCAGTGAATTATATGTGTTGCAATTTGAGTTGGGATCGCTTATGAGAGTTGGCTTGACTGTTACAAGGGTGAATGCGAGATTTGTAGATCATTTGAGATATTAGATGATTTGTGTTGCATGAGCTTATGAAGGATTTAGTTGAATCTCACTATGGTATTATGGCAGTAACAGAGTATGGGCATTGTGAGCTATTTCGTGTTTTGATCTATGGCTTTGAGCCAAGTGGGGGAGTCTGCTATTGATAAGTTCATTACACGGTTATATTTTGTATTGGTTTCAATTTGAGGTATACTGGTGAATCAGTTGGCTTACAGAGGTTGGGATCGAGGATGGCTCGAGTAAGGGAATTTCTGGATACGGATTGTATTACACTAAATGGGTATATGGAAATCAGGAAAGATTGAGTGGTTATTCGTGAAGGACTTAGAGTTCACAGAGTAAAAATTTGCTTGGTTGCTTAGATGTGTGAATTACTTCTTAGGGTGTTGGTGTGCAAATGGGGCACTAGTCGTTCAGTCTGTTTGGGCGATGCTATTGAGATTTGAGTAGAGTGGATGACTCTCGAGGATGGTTCTAATCAATTCAATATTTATATGTGGCAATTGAGAATTTTTGCGGGTTTGTATGTGGCTAGAATCGGAGGGTTACATTGAATGGTGTCGGGACTCTCGGTATTTTTAAATCTTTATGGATTCTATATTTTAGTATCAAGAAGGTGAAAGACTAGCTTGAAATTCGTAGGAGGTATCTTCAGAGTGAGTATCTCGGTTTTGGTATTTTGGGGTGCTTAAAAGAGCATTCAGTAGCTTATGAGCTTTAGGGCGGTGTGGTTTTATGCTAGGGTCTCGGGTAGTGAGCCTTGGTTGAGGATTGTGGTATTATGGCGAGGAGAAGTATCAATTTGAAGGTAATTCAGAAGAAACACAGAGAAATAGCATAGTTTTGTAGTATATTGGATCGGCATGGTAATGGATATGATCGTTCTTTGGGTGCTCGTGTTGTGGTGGACTTCTACGGGTGTTTCGTGGCAATGTTCTTAGGTTTTGACGACCTGCGTGGCTTGGTTGAGTTAGAGAGATTCAGTTCTGTCGGCTGGGTTATGTGCAAATGGGCTTCAAGAGTTCTCAATGGTTTCTACCGCGGTTCGAAAAGTATATTTCCTACTGGTGTGTGGGGCATATTGCGTACATTGATTTTCTCTTGGATGGGATCAAATGGAAAAGTTCTTGGCTAATTGAGTATGTAGTTCATTGTGACTCGGAGTGGATTATGGAATTCTCATATTTTTCGTATCATGGAATGGTATATGCGGCGTGTTGTGTAGGATTGACATTTGCATGTATAAGGTGACGGTTCAGTTTTGAAGGGAAGGTTATGAAGCCTTAGGCAGCACAGACAATTTCAGATGACTAGGTAAATGATATTTCTATTTGGTAAGGCTTGATGAGAGTTTACATTTCAGAAGGGGTGATGTGTTTTGCTTTATGGATACTTCATTGGTATTGCGGTGCTCTCCTAGTTGATCGACTGTTGATGTCTAAATTTTGCTTTGTGTCACAAGAGAATTATAGAAGTATCTCTTGAGGGATGATCGCATATTGGAGAAGTGTTAGGCATTCAGGCGATGGAGTTGAGATCAGATATGGTGATTTGTGTGTTCTATGGATTTGGAGACTGGGAGTTCTCATGAGTAGATTGTTTCGTGGTTGTGGACTATGACAATGTAGCCAAGGTTGGGCAGATGATAATATGTGTTGTGATTCAATCATTGTGGACTTTCGGAGGGTTAATTATCTATTTGTGGATGACCAGAGTTGATTTGGGGGTCCATTAGTTGGCTCCATACTGCTATTGTTGAGTGATGTGCCATTTGGTTATTGTTGAGCTTATTCGTGTTCTGAAATGATCTACGAGTTACTCTTTTATGTTACGAGGAGTTGTGAATCATTGGTTATATGCACATATGGTGCGGTTCTATTTGGGCTTATAGCGGAAATTTGAGCAAGATGAGTATTCGGGTATTGGGTGATTGATTGCGTGCTGGCTATGTTCTTCCACATGGTGGCATTGTGCTATTTTCTCTCCATGGTTAGGGCAATGCACTTTGGGTACCTGATGTCGAATTTTGAGTGGTTATGGATTTTGAGCAGGGTGGCTCGAGGAATATAATATGGACTAATGTTTAGATGGGGTCACACATTGTAGCGGAGTTATGTAGAGGTATGATCCTTTGTGTTATATTCCCAAGTTTTTGTTCTGTGGTGTGTGATGGGTTCTTAGCATTGCGTCGTAGTGATACCCGTTGAGCTTGCGGGACGGTTCTTTTGTCTGATGTCATTTTTCCATGTTTGAGTACATTTGAAATGTTGTTTATTAGTGCACGGATCGCATATGTTGTGGCTTTAGATTGCATTGATGTATCATGTCACTAAAGTGGACGTGTTGGATGAGATGAGGTCATTGGGCCTAGAATGGGTGCTATAGGATCCGATTGCGGTATACTTGGAAGAATATTGATGCTGATCGGCTTAGAAATTTGCTATAGTTCCTACCGAAGGAGAGGGAGTTCCACAACTTGTTGATCAGGTGAATGATTATGAGTTTCTGCGTGTTTCTTTCGTCGTTGGCAGTTTATGAAGGTGTTAGAACGAGGCTTTGTTTGTTAAGAGGTTTATTACCGGAATTGGGTTGTTTTGAGTAGCTACTGTAGTTAGAATTATCGCTATGAGTGTTTGAGTTATGTGGTATATAATGTGATTTCATCTTGGGTTATGGCTATGGCTTGATAAAACTTGTTCAGACTTATACAGTGTGTAGATGCGAGATTCTGATCTTATAGAAAATTTCGGATGTGGAAATTGGATTTTAAGGCATATCGGCTAGTTGGATTAAGAAATTTCAGTCATGCTGTATTATCAGACCTATATGGGGTAGGGTGACGTGGGATCACCCCCGGGTATATGCATGGTAAGGTTACTCGGCAATTTGTTGGCTTTTGGAACAACTCCGGGCACGTTCGAGGACGAACATATGTTTAAGTGGGGGAGGAAGTAACGACCCGACAGGTCATTTTGAGCATTTGCACTTCGCTCGGTTATTTGAGGGCATGAGTAGCCCCGTATGATGCATTATGACTTATGTAAATCATCTGTTTTGGTTTTCAGGTTATTGCGAATTGAATTGGAAGAATGATTCTCAACTAGAAGCTTTAAATTTGAAAGGTTTGACCAAGCTTTGACTTTATAGTATTTGACCTCGGATTGGATTTTTAATGGTTCTGTTAGCTCCGTTAAGTGATTTTAGACTTAGGAGGGCGTCCGGATTATGATTTGGAGGTCCGTAGTAGAATTTTGCATGAAATGGCGAAAGTTGAAATTTTGGAAAGTTTGACCGGTAGTGGACTGTTTGGTATCGGGGTCGGATTCCGATTCCGGAAGTTGCAGCAGGTCCATAATATCAAATGTAACTTGGGTGCAAAAATTTAAGGTCAATCGGATGTGATTTGATAGGTTTCGGCATCAGATGTACAAGTTTGAAGTTTCAAGTTCATTGATTTCGAATTGAGGTGTGATTCTTCGTTTCGATGTTGTTATGCGTGTTTTGAGGCCTCGAGTAGGTCCGCGTTATGATATGGGAATTAATGGTATGTTTGGCATGGTCTCGAGGGGCTCGGGCGTATTTTGGATCGATTTGGGAGGATTTTGGAAATTTTGGCCAAGGTTTATTACTGCTGGTTCTGGTATGACCGCACCTGCGGCTGGCTTGCGCAAGTGCGATGGTCGCCGAAGGGTTAGTGGAGTCGCAGAATCGAGAAAAGGCTAGGTGAGGAAGGCCACAGAAGCGGATTTTGTAGCGCACATGCGCGTGCGCAGAAGCGGGGGATGTCCGCAGATACAAAAGAGTCAGTCTACATGGGCTTCACAGATGTGGGGCATGATCCGCAAAACCGGAGGTCGCAGATGCGACATTTTGACTGCAAATACGGAAAAGTTGGGCAGTGTTATAAAAATCGAGGGTTTTGTTCTTTCTTCATATTTTGAGATGTGGGACTCGGATTGACGTGATTTTTGGGAGCTAATTTCATCACAAGGATTGGGGTAAGTGTTCTCTACTCAGTTTTGATTATATTTCATGAATCCATCTTCATTTTTAGCAATTTGTTGATGAATTTAAAGAGGAAATTGGGGGTTTTGGCCTAAAAGTTTCATAATATGAATTTTGAGTTTTGAGCATCGTATTGGAGCCAGAATTTAGTGAAACTAGTATGGCGGGACTCGTAATTGAATGGGTTGTCGGATTTTGTGAGTTTGGTCATGTTTCGAGGCGTGGGCCCAGATGTGATTTTTGCCGGATTTGGGATTTGATGTAGGATTCGATCTTTATCATTTGTAATTGCTTCCTTGGGCTTTATCTGATGTATTTGAGTTGTTTTTGGCTAGTTTTGAGCCGTACGGAGGTTGCTACACGCGTGATGGCATTTCTGGAGCATCGCTTGGCTTGCCCGGCGTTGGGATTGGCTTGTTTAAGATACGTAACTATTCTAAACTTAGTGTTGAGGGTGTGAAACCCCAAATTTTGTGTTATGTGATTGGTATTGAGGTGACGCACACGTTAGGTGACGGTCGTGTGGGCGTGCACTGTCACGCCCCGAACCTGGGCCTGGATGTAACACGGCACTCGGTGCCTGACTACATATGACCGAGCGAACCAACTGGATGGCTGAATCAACATGTGATATCATAACATACTAAATGCGGAAGATAAATTAACATGCTGATATACTGAAAGTCTGAATGATAAAAATCAAAGTGTGAAAATACTAATACAAGTCTGAAACATATCTGTAGCCAACATTGCTTAACATGAAAAGCTTGTGACTCTGTCTAACAGTTACTCTAGTCTATGAAGCCTCTAATGAAGTACTAAAAACACTGACTGTCTGAAAATACTGAAGACTGTAAGGTAATGATAATGCCTCGGAAGAACTGGGATCACCAAGTAGCTGGTACGAGAATCCTAGCACTCTGAATCATCAACCTGTAAACCATTACATGCACTGTGAGATGCAGGCCCCGGGCAAAAGGGACGTCAATACATTTGAATTGCACTGGTATGTAAAGAAACTGAAAGAAAGAATTATAAATGCTGAAACTGAAACTAAGCTGATAACTAAGAATTGATAATTGATACTGAAATGATAACTATTGAAACATAAACTGAAACGATAACTGATAACCGATAACTGATAACTAAAATGATAATTTATAACAGATAACTGATAACTGAACTGAACAAAAGAAGTAAGGATATGAATACTCCCTCTTTTGAATGATGAACAACCTATTAATCTGAATATTAAACTGCGGCCTCAGGCCCAATATATATATATATATATATATATATATATATATATGTGTGTGTGTGTGTGTGTGTGTGTGTGTGTGTGCACAACTGCGGCCTCAGGGCCAAGTATACGTATACATAACTGCAGCCTCAGGCCCAAAGATGCATAAAGCATAAACTGCAGCCTTAGGCCCAAAGATGCATAAAGCACTAACTGCGGCCTTAGGCTCAACTATAGGTGTTCAACATTCAAGGATTTAAAATCAGGAACTGAGAATCATACTGCAATACATGATAGTGAAATACTGAATCACACTGAGTTACATGATGCTGGAATACTGGATCACACTGAGTTACATAATACTGGAATACTGAATAGGACTAGACTGAGACATGTATTCTTGAACTGATTATGAACACTGAAACTTCAACTGTTTATGGCATACTGAGTAATCTATACTAAGACTCGGGGGAATCACACCCAAGTCCATATTGAATACGCACTGAGCTCACAACGTTCAGAATGAAAGTGGTGAATGAGTTATGCAGCCAGAGAATAGAAGTTCTACAACTATTCAAGGAACTAGACTTAACTATATTTCCGAGGCAATTGGTAACGTCGTAAAAGAAACATAGTGTAGGGAGAATCATTAAAATTCCCAAACATAGAGAGTTAGCCTCATATAACTTAACTTCCTGGTCTTGAGCGTAATACAACATTCGCCAACCCTTTCATCTTTAATCTATAACAATACAAGTCAAAGGGATACCATATTAGCAATAATTCTCATGTTTTGATCACTTAAGCATTTTCTCAAACACTTGGTGACATAAAGCTTCATAGTCCTTATTAATGTTGTCTCTACACCCAATGGCCCATTCTCTTGCTCCTAGATAAATTGTAATGTCTCAAATTGTTATAATCAACATCATTCTTTATCACCCATAAGGTAAACAGCAACCTTAACCAATAATCAACAATCAACACCCCAAACCTATAACCGTTCATGCTTTTCTATCAAACCCATCAACTTATATCTCATAAACTAGAGTCTATAATCATTAATCAAATAGTATAATCAATTATGGGGTGAAAACATTACCTTTTTGAAGTTCAATCCTCTTGAATTTGAGTTCTAGGATTTCTTCTCTCAACAATGATGTCCCAATAGAATATCTAATGATATGGAGGGTTTACCCATGTTAATAAGATGTTGGGAAATTGAAATTAACTTAGAATCACCATAAGAACATACCTTGGATTGAAGAGGAACCCTTAAGGAGTTAGGTTTTTGAGAGTTCCCTTTCTAGAGCAAGTTTTTATGTTTTGGGGCTGTGGGGGACGAAGTAGGGCTTTAAAATGACCCCCCATGAGCGCACCCGCGCACCTGACCGGGCAAAATGGCAGTAACACTGCCACAGGAGGAGCGCGGTCGCGCTCGGGGCGCGCTCACGACTTACACGGTTATGAACTGCTATTGGTTATTGGTGTTGGACCCGACCTATGATCCAGCTCGTCACTTCTTTCAACCTAAGTATAGGTTTTTTATTTATTGAGTACATGGGGTCGGTTGTACTCATACTACACTTCTTGCACATTGCGTGCAGATTTCGGATGTCGATGTTGCTGTGTTCGACGGAAGCTGGATTGGAAGTTGTACCTGTGTCCCTGTTGTAGCTGCCTCTTGTTCATGGTAGCCTTAGATTATATCACTCTGTTTATGTACTTTTCAAACATAAGATGTATTTATTTCCTATCGGCTTAGAAATCTCTACTCTTAGGAGCTAATGATTTGTACTACCAGTCCTTGGGAAATGTATAAGTTTTGGATAATACCTTTGTTTAATTGTTTTATTAAGTTAAATGGAAATGGTTCATTGTTAGTTGGCTTACCTAGCGGGTTGGGTTAGGTGCCATCACGACTAGTGGATTTTGGGTCTGACAGTATTCTAATCCTGTGCAATTCATAAAATCCCTTCTCTAAGAATCATTACTCAATCGAAGGCCTAAACCTCATTCTCTTATCTATCACAATTACACCCTTATTCTACTACCAGGGCCACATTCCATCTCTTCTAAATGCTCATAGTC
Organism: Nicotiana attenuata; assembly: GCF_001879085.1. Lineage (NCBI taxonomy): Eukaryota > Viridiplantae > Streptophyta > Magnoliopsida > Solanales > Solanaceae > Nicotiana > Nicotiana attenuata. The sequence continues at coordinate 441,658 of NW_017670765.1, read as the reverse complement.
TTAGACTCCTCTGAGTTGATTCGTGCTATAATAAGCATTCTATAACTTACGGAAACCATCAGCTCTCTTGTCTTTATGGGCTTAATCCCGAGGCCTTACCTATTCTTGTCAAAATCTCACTTGCATTTTCTTATCCTCACTCCTGTCTTCCTAAAACCTTGTCGCTCTACCATACTTTAGCTTGCGACCTACACATATCTATTTATACTACTCGCAACCTTCCTTTAACTTGCTTGCACTATAGATTACTTTATATGATATTCTGGAACATCAAGCGAGATATCACATCGTCTCTAACTCTTCTTTACTCTCTTAACTAGACCTCTCGCTACCTAGAAATCATAGGCTGGAAGATATGCCACTGACGACCCTGCTATCATTCCTGGATACTGAATCTTAGCGCTTCGAGCCTTCTATCTGGAGTATGGACTATTCATAACCTTCTGCACTTGAGTATCTTATACGTTGTCCACCTTTACCTTAATTACCTTAAAATCTCGCATAACATCTTCTATCTCTTTCATAACCTCCCTTCCACCTAGGTATAATTCACATCCACAACTGGAACCTCTATTATAATACTTGCACACCTGGTGCATACACAATCCGGTGGGAGCTTCATACTAACTTCTTATGAGGCTGGTACTCTTCTAGCTGGCTTTATCTTAGAGTCCTTATAGAATTTGGCTATTGTACTATCTCTCTTGTACCTCTGATATTAAGAGTGATTCTGCAATGTTCTCGATCACGATTTCAATAATTTTCTTGGTCCAAGAATAAGATTCCTGATTTAGTTTGTTGATATAGCTCTTTAGTTTCCTCTTCCCTCTGATCAGCCTTTATGTAGGCTTAAGCAATCTTCCGATCCGCGGCTCATGGTATTAGTTATTACTTTAGCGTTTCATAGACGCTATGGAATATCCATGATATAATCTTCTAACAATTCAATCCTTTGCCTATGACCTTGACTCAATTCTTTCATTTAACTTATACCAGAGTCTTCTACGGCTGTATGAATATCAACATATATGCTGCATGGATAATACTATGAAATCTTAAGTGCGTTCATAATGTAACTAACTCTGGATCATTGATCGAATAATTGCTTTAGTTCCTTCTCAGCTCTCTTTAAACGTAATCAATTACTATTCTTGGTCTTCTTGCCCCCTTGTTGCATGCATACTTAGCTTATCTTAGTTCCCATGCATGCCGGAATTTTTGTGGAACTCATATGATCTCGAATATTACTTTTGATTTTACTTCCCGTTCATTAGCAACAGTAGGTGCCACTTTCTTATGGAGTGCATACAATGTTATAGTGAGTCTCTTTTTACTTGACCATTTCTTCTTCAAGTTACCGTGCTTAGGTTGAAGCCTTCTTCCTTATTTCCTCAGCTAGTCTTTCATTGTAGTACTTAGGGAGGACCCTCTGAATCTTGTAAAGCTGCGAGCTTATTGCATCGTATACTCAACGGAATTTTTTTGATGTTCTTCCTCGCCTATAATTATCCTTAGTTATACCTCCACGCCCTTGTGCTTGTAGGGTTTCTTCTGAACTTATATTTTTGACTGTCTTCCCAGTGGAACTCTCTTTTATTTCTATAACACTCATATGGTACCTTTAACTAGCCCGACTCCTATCTAAATATATCTCAAGGATTACAATGTCATAACTGCGAGGCCGAATTCACTATATTAAGTTTTACTATGTTTATCTTGCACGATCTGCTGATTTGTCTGTAACTTCTTGTCTAGCCATAACTAGGCTCTTACTGAATCAACTACTAACTACTCTTTAATCCATTCTGATATCTATAGTCCACGTAATCTTTCTTGGGTTATTTGCTTTGTCTAAACGTTCCTCTCGGACCGGCTCCTTATATATCAAGTGTTCATTTGCACTAATTTGTAAATAACATCTGGGCGAGAACCCTTACTGCCTCTCCTTACCATCGTGCTTGCGTAAGGTTCTGGAGTCGTAACCTATTTGTGGGATTTGAGTAAGTTAAATCTCATTCCTTTCTTATTTTTATCGTATTCTTCCTTTACTACTCCATAGTTATCTGAACCATATAACATTTACTTAATACCATTGTTTACCTTGAAAATGGTAACTACAATTATATTTTATTTTGTGGTTCTAAAAATACGTGATTTATTTTAATACCAGTTGTTAGGCAATAGATGCTAAATATAAGTAAAGAAAATGAGAAATGCAAACCAATAGGGTCACAAGGCTGGGCCTCGAGCTGGCTAGAGCAGGGCCTCGAGGTCTAGATAGGGCTAATAGCTATGAAAAACTCATGTGGAATCAATGATAATGAGGGCCTCAAAGATGGCCTTTGCGGTTAATAAAGAGCAATAAAGGAAGAACAATAAATGAACACTGAACGAACAATGAAAGAATAAGCAATAAATGTGTAGAACAGATGTTTTAGCAAAGAGCAGAGAATGTTGTATTGTATTCAATATGTTGTGTAATAATCCGAATCCTTTACAAGATGACAAGGGTCCCCTTTATATAGGAGGGGTGAATCCCAACACAGTACATGTCTAATAAATGATGAAGAAATGCTACTAGTACAGCTGTATAACGGCTCAGTACGGATTTGTACTATTTTTTGCAGACTCTGCCTGTCCTCACAGCATGCCCTCGGGGTTTTCCCGCCTTTCCATGACGATCACCGACATGTGTTGCTCCGGGATTGACCTTCGATATGCCCCCTCGAGGGAAGTACCTCAGAATCCGCCTTCGAATTCCACTTCAAGCTCCTCGAGGTCGGGCGTGGAGTGCCACAGTAGTCCCAAAGTTGAACTATTCGACTTTGGCCGTATATAGATAGTCCCCGCGTTTCATAAAATGAAAAGATAAGAAACGATCTTGACTTCGATTTTCTTAAACCTCTTGTGATGACGTCTGTTTGCGACGTAGGCGTTTGAAACGTCCCGTCGATTCATTCCCCCAGAAGCATTGAATGCATTGCCGATTCACTTCCCAAGAAACATTGAGTGCGCTGCCGGTCCGTTTCCCCAAAAACAATGAATGCGCCGTCAGTTTCGTCGCGATTTCTCTATAAATAAGGGATTTCTGAAACCAAAGCTTCATTCATTCTTTCATTTTTGAAAAATCCAAGTGTACGACTCTAACGATTGGTCTGAGCGCCGGTTCCGGAATATAATAATAATAAACCCTTAGGTTTTTATTCGATCAATAGGACGCTTTTTAATGTCCTTTGCTATTCCTCGGACTAAGCTCGGATTGATTTGATGCGAACTTAGGTCGCCGGGATTTTTGATTCCGAGTTGAGTGAGAGATATGTCTCGATTCTCGAAATATAGCTAGCCCTTTTGGGCTTCGTTGGTGGCCCTCGAGCGAGAATTCTCTCAAACTTCAAGTAACCTTTGGATTCCGCAGTTTGGTCAACGTTCGCTCGATCATATAAAAGTAAAGATAGCCCTAAGGCCTTTCCTCGAGTGAGAGCCTGCTCGAACTCGGGTAGCCCCGATTTGAGTGACAATTTGTTTGAACTTGAAAATAAAGATAGCCCTAAGGCTTCATACATCCGAGTGAGAACTGGCCCGAACCCGAGTGGCCCTTGGGCATAAAATAATTGAGAGAGCATTTTCTCAAACTTGAGATGAAGATAGCCCTAAGGCTTTGTTAATAGTCCCTGAGTGAGAACTGGCTCGAACTCGGGTAGCCCTTGGGCTTAAATATTCGAGAGAGCGTTTGCTCGAATTTGAGATGAAGATAGCCCTGAGGCTTTGTTAATAGCCCCTGAGTGAGAACTGGCTCGAACTCGGGTAGCCCTTGGGCTTAAAATAATCGGGCGTTTGCTCGAACTTGAGATAAAGATAGCCCTGAGGCTTTGTTAATAGTCCCTGAGTGAGAACTTACTCGACCTCGGGTAGCTCTTGGGCTTAAAATAATCGAGAGAGCGTTTACTCGAACTTGAGATGAAGATAGCCTTGAGGCTTTGTTAATAGTCCCTGAGTGAGAACTGGCTCGAACTCGGGAAGCCGTTGAGCTAAAAATAGCCGAGAGAGCGTTTGCTCGAACCCGACTCGTAGACTGTTCTTTAATAATTTCCGACAATCTGGTCCCCGAAGCCTGGGTCCTGACGTCAACATCATGACATTAGCGGTTGAAGAGACTGAAGGTTTGCTTTTTGCATGATTCCCAAAAGCATTAATATTAGGCGGCTGACGGTCAGTCTTTTGGCTTCTTCAGCACGTTCAAACGATCTTGATAAATAGACAAATCCCATAACCTTGCAGATATTACTCTCTTAGTGCTTTCGAAATTTCACTTTAGCCCTTTTCAATTTCCTTGAACTCTCCCTTCTCTTTTCTAACTATATTTTCCATCTTCTTGGATTTTCCACTTTAGAAATGGCAAAAACCTCTAAAATTGTTCCTCAAAAGGAAAAAGCTTAATCGTCTTCTCGAACGACCAAAGGTAAACCAGTAGTTCCTCCTAGTATCGAGGAGTGTACTCCCGAGCCTTGTGATACATCTTCTGATTTCTAGGTCGAAAACCCCTCCTCTGTTCCGGGACGATGCGAACCCATGTCTCCATATATCAGTTTAATAACTGAGATCAAAAAAGTGAAGGCCGACTACCGTTGGGGGAAGGCGGTGCAAGTAGAGATTCCTTCACGAGGAGAAGACATAACCAAGCACAAGGCCGGTTTGCTCAGTGTATACACATATCCTTTCACCCTAGGCCCGGTAGAAGCCTCTTTACCATCGATAGTGTTTACCTTGAAAATGGTAATTACAATTAAATTTTATTTTGTGTTTCTAAAAATACGTGATTTATTTTTATGCTTAGTTGTTTAGGAAATGGATGCGGAGTGCAAGACTAGAAAATAAGATAAGAGCTTGAACATAGGGTGGCAAGCAAACCTAGTGGCTGAGATTCGGGGTCTCGAACTAGCCTATATGGGGCCTTGAGGTCAAGCTAAAGCGTTGGACTGTGTATAGCCGATGAAGGACTAACAGTTCTAAGAGCTTCGATGAGGGCCCTTTATGATCAATGATGAGTAATAAATGAGGAACAATCAATGAAACGCAATAAATGTAAGTAATGTAATAAATATAAGCAATAAACTCAAGGGAGAATATGTTTAAGTTAGAGAGCAGAGAATGTTCTTGTTCTTGTATTCAATATCATGTGTGCAAAAAATGACAAGGATCCCATTTATATAGGGGGGGGGGGATCCCAACATACTACATGTGCATTTATTACAAAGACATGCGGCTGGTACAACCATTTATTACAAAGATCAACGGCTGGTACATCCATTTAATGTCACGGTACGGACTTGTACTATTCTTGTAGACCTGGTCAGCTTTAACAACATGCCTATTGGGAATTTCCCATTTGTCCAAGATAGCCGCCGATCTGCACTGCCCCAAGGTTGAGCATAGGGAACCCTCGGGGTCGAACCTCGAGCTGTGCGTTGGGCCTTCTGAAGACGGGCTGTGGAATGCCAAAATGATCGTAAAATCGGACTCTCCGATTTCATCCATATACAGATAGTCCCCGCGTTTCTTAGAGTGAAAATGATAAGAAACGACCTTGACATCGACTTCCTCGAGTCTCTCACGATGATGTCATGCTTATGACATAAGCTTTCATGATGACTAAAACATCCCATCAGTTCATCTTCCCATAATCATTCAATGCACTGTCGGTTTATTTACTCAAAAGCGGTGATATCACCGCCGATCCGTTTCCCAAAAAGGATTGATTGCGCCTGTCAGGCGTTGATTATGTCGCCGGTTACGTTACAGCTTTTGTATAAATGGGAGGTTGTTTGAGCCAAGATTTCATTCAATCTTATTCAACATCTTTTGGCTCTTTCCCTTCTCCAAATTTCTATCTTTATGGTTCAAACTTGTGATCATAAGGTCATACGGCAACCACTCAGCCAGTTATGCCATGGCTATTTTTCAAAGATTTTTCCCGCTGAGTGGGACTATATTGGGTTGATGTTGTTATTGTTTCTATTGTTACTGACCCGAGATAATGAGAGAGAGACTTCAAATTCTTCCAGCACTAGAAGATATACGGGCTTTAAACCGCTGCTCATCTCTCTTAACTTCAACCTGGTGTGGCGCCTCATTCCTTTTGCTTTCCATAGAGTGAGGTGGCATCATCTACTAACTTTTGCATCCCACACCGGTGAAATGTCTCAAGAAGTGGCTTCACAATAGTAGTGATGACGAGACCTGTACTGGCCAAATTTTTCACCAAGCCACAATTTTCTCTGCTTGTTAAAAGCTTTTGCTCTTTGATAGGCTATAGCTGTCTCAGAGGAGTCTCTCGAAGATATTGCTTTGAAGATCGAAACGGAGTCCTCGAGGGAACAGTTTTCGCAGATGTCGCGTCCGAGGATGTACCCTCGAAAGTAGTTTAGGCTCTTTAGCTGTTGTTTTTTGCTTCTTTGTTTCTATGTAAGGACCCCTTGTGGGCTTTTGTAATCGTCGCCTATTAATACAACAGTTTCTTCAATTTGCTTTTGTCTTGTGTTGGATTCCCTTTTGCCTGCGTTTGCAAAAAATCCAACCGTATGACTTTAGCGATCAGTCCAAATACTGGATTCGGACATAGGAATTCCTTTGGTTCTCGATTGGTTAATATGATATTCCCCGAAACCCTTTTCCATTCCTCGGACTAAGTCTGGATTGAACTCATACAAACTTAGGCCGCCGGGACTCCCGAGTTCGAATTGAATGAGGGAGGGGCCTCTAATTTCTTCAAAACAAAGCTTAGCCCTTTTAGTCACCATTGGTAGTTCTCAAGTGAATGTTCGCTTGATCATTTGAAGATAAAGACTGCCCTTAGGCTTTTGCAAATAGTCCCCGAGCGAGGATATACTCGAACTCGGGTGGCCCTTGGGCGCAGTAATTGAGCGAGCGTTTTCTCGGACTCAAAATAAAGATAGCCATGAGGCTTTATGAATAGTCCCCGAATGAGAACTAGCTCGAAATCGGGTAGCCCTTGGGCTTAAGAATCGGGTGAATGACCCGCACTTCTGATAGCAGAGATCCTCGAGATCGGGCACCATCTCGAGGCTAGGTTTATGTGGATAACTCCTCAAAGCCCATTATTATAGCAACAGAGATCCTCGAGATCGGGCACTAGCTCGAGGCTAGGTTGATATGGAATCTGTGACCCCTCAAACATTGTACGACTGCGTCGCTCGTACGACGTGGTCATGAAGTGCCTGAGGTGGTCCCGCCGGTTCACTTCTCCGAAAGTGATAATGGCCTAATCAGAATTAATTGGCCTTTAGAGTAGGTGGACAGTCGCCGCTTGCTCTATATATAAGCTTGCTTTCCTCTTACTTGAGGATTCAGCTACTTTGAGCAGTTATCCTTTTCATAGAGCTCTTATTCCTCACGTCAGCTTTTTCACCATTTTAATTCGAATCTCTCGCCTAAGTTCTTATTTCCCTTCTCTTGTTCCACCATAGTTATGGCTGCTACGCCCAAGCACATTCACTAAGAAGACGAGAGTTCTGCCTCTGCTTCCCGCTCGATCGGTGGTACACCGCCGACGTCTGGTGAGCCAACCTCGAGATGTTTTTTCTCGAGGAGGGATTTTACGTTAGAGAGGCCTCCCAATGTTCAGAGCCATTGGGAGCATGCATCGAGGTTTATCTCATCGATAGGAGGGGAATACCTCGAGGCAGTTAGGAGAAACTGCGGATGGGGAGAAAAGGTGATACTGAAGGTACCTTCCCCGGATGAGATCACCATGGCTCATGTAGAGGGGTTTTTGAGCGTATACATGTACCCCTTTACATTGGGCCCTCTCGATAAAGTCGTTCTTGAGTTTTGCAGAAGATATCGGGTTACCCTGGCACAGGTTCACCCGTCGCTTTGGAGGATAGTGTTGATGATAAGGTACTTTGCAGATAAAGCCGGGCTCGAGTTCACCCTCAGCCATCTCATTAGATTGTACCAGCCCTTGTATTACCGAGGCCTAATTACTCTACGACGTTGACCCACACGGCCCTTTGTTGCGAGTAATGAAGAAGATGGGGGCCGAGGGTGGATGAGTAGATTTGCCTGAGTGCGGACTGTCGCTATTATCCCTGCAGAGTTCCTCTCATTTCCTGAGAAATGCAATTGCATACGTAAGTGGTACACTTGTGTTCTTATTATTTTTGTCCATGGTGGAGACGGGCTCCGTAAAGACGTTTTTCTTCTCTTTTCTTCAGCTATCCCGTGGCTGCCATACGAGGTTCCCGACCTGGCGGATTGGTCTCGGAAACTTGCAGCTTGCTCGCATTACGATGAGCGTAAGTGGCGAGATCAGTCCAAGGGTAGATGGGAGGCAAAACACCACGGTACGTGCTGAGTGGTTTGTTTTCACTGAGAGGTACTTTCTTTTATGTGTATTAACTCCGTCACCGCAAGCATTGGAGAATTTTCTGAGATGAGACCGTGCCCCCTCGGAGAGGAGGAAGGATCATCGGCTTCGGGGCCGAGGAATGATAACAAACAGAGGGAGTCCTCGAAGGACGAGGGTGCTCAAAACGAGTCAAGCCCTACTCGGAGGCTCAAAGAAGAAGTATTAGCTGAGTTGGCTGCATCCGAGGCTTCTAGCCTCGGAAAAATGGTTCCTCTTTTGCCGCCGTCTTCTTTTCCCGTCGAAGTTACTTCGAGGGATAAAGATTTTCTGCCGCCTTCTTCTTTTCCCATCGAAGGTACTTCGAGGGAGAAAGATTTTCTGCCACCTTCTTCTTCTCTCGTCAAAGGTACTTCGAGGGAAATTCGAGGCCAGGGGCCGCCCAAATCGGGCGGGGTGTCAAGCGACCTTGTTCTAATCGGGAGTGGTTCTACCGGGGCTGATGAGACCAGGCCAGTAGTTGTGCACTCAACTTTTGAGGAGGCTCAGCGGCTCTGTTATGTGGTGAGTTTTGGCCGAGTGTATTGGCTTTTCAGTTTTTCACTTTCATTTTCTAATTGAGCTTTTTTTTCATAGGACTTTGACAAGCTCAAGTCCGAGCTGCTCCGCCGCGAATTCAGGTTGTGAAAAGCCTTGGAAGGGGAGAAATCCCTTAGGCTTCTTTGTGACAAAAGGGTGAAGGAGTTGGTATACCTCCGATACGAGGCGAGTCGATGTTCGGACAATAAAGGCTACCTTGAGAGATGGGTAACCTTTGTATCGAGGGGATGCATGTTTCTTCTTCTATCCTCGGAGACTAATGTTTCGATGCTTCAGTTGCAGAGAAAGACGGAGGACCTGGAACGCCTTTGGGGTGAAGTTGGTCAGGCCAAGTATGACTTTAATGAGCTAAGGGCCCAGATAGATGCCCAAGTTGCAGCCAGGAAGAATGCTTTGGCCAAGGCTTCTGCCTTCGAGGTGTAACTCCGGAATGCTCGTGAAAACAAATCGATCCAGACAAGCATGATTGCAAGGCTCGAATCTGAACATTTGAAGATGAAGGCCGAGGTTGTGGACGCCTGGGCTGAAGCTGAAGAGATTCGAGCTAAGGCTGACAAGAAAGTGGCCGTCTATTTAAAAGATGCTGTCGATTCTCGGTCTGAATTAAAAGGGGTTTGCGATCGGGAGAGCAGAAGTAATGAATATGCCCGATGCAGATCCCGTAGGGAAATCCTCGAGGAGATCTACGCTAGGGGCTTCGAACTCTCAAAAGAGATAGCGCAGGCCAAGGCGGATAAATATGGCGCCAAGTTCCTCGTATCCGATGTCGAAGATAGTGAGGAAGAGGCCGATGGGGCCGCAGTCCCCGATGGGAAAGTAGACTAGGCTTTTTCTTTTTGATTCTGCGTACAGTGTTCTTAGAGAACTTTGTAAATGAAGACTCATGTTATTTCGCATATACTTATAAAAGGAAACTTTTCGATTTCATCTTTCATGCATTTCCCTTTGCTTGTGTATGTCTTTCTTTGTTTCGAATTTAGACGTTTGTCGATGATTAGCCTGGTGGACTGGACCTCGAGGAAAAACCCTTATGTTTACAAATCGGCCCTGAGGCTTGTTGGGCTGGCCCGTAGGCTCTTACGCGTTGGGTCGGTACGACCTCTAACATAGGCTGGTGCTTAGGCTCTTATGCATTTTCCCTTAGGCGCTTTTTAGTTAACCGTTTCGCGCTCAATCTTTGAGTCGAATTTCGGCTCGAGCTCATGGACCCTTAGGTATTTGAATTTTAGGCTGGCCCTTAGGCTCTCACGCATTAGGTCGGCACGACCTTTAATATGGGTTGGCGCTTGAGCTCTTACGCCCTGGGTCGGTATGACCTCTAGTATTGGTCGACGTTTAGGCTCTTATGTGTTTGGTCGGTATGACCATTAATATTGGCTGGCGTTTAGGCTCTTACGTGTTGGGTCGACACGACCTCTAATATTGGCTTTATTTTTCCCTCGTTAAAGACTTTTTGAAGTTTTTGTGTTCGCTCGACTCTTTGATGGTTCGATAAGAACCTCGATTGTGAGTCATTATGTAGCGATAAATGAGCACCTCGAAAGGTTTCGCTCGATGGCTGAATTGTTTTGAAGCATGTCGTTTGGAGCTGACATGATCGAAGCTCTTTTGCTTATGCAGAGGGTGGCCTGATTAACCGGTTCTTTTCGAAGTATTTTTGAAGTAATTTGAAGGCCTGTGATTTTATGGTGATGGTCGGGCGTCCCCGAGTCGCGTTAGTTTGGCTGGTACAGCCTCGTGACCATAGTCATTGTATTTGGCCGTAGCCTTTTAGTCCCTAAGTGAAGTAGCTCCGGCGTCTATATCGAGGGTATGCCTTTTAGGGGTCTTACAAGTTCGAATATATAGCCTTAACTTTGAGATCGGGATTATACCTTTTGTAAGGTCTTATAAATTTGAACATGCCTTACATGAGGTCTTATAGATAGGTTACTTAGCACAAGTATGATTCATGCCTAGCTCGAGGTCTTACATATAGGTTACTTGGTACAAGTATAATTCATGCATGGCTTGGGGACTTACAGATTTTGTATTGTCTTCCGGAGGTCTTACACTGTTGATAACGCCTCGTGGAGGTCTTACATTTTCTAACATTGCCGCATGGAGGGCTTTCGGGCTCGAGGTCGCCCACATGGGGTCTTACGGCCTTGGGTTCTTGATACCTCGATGGGGTATCCGTCAGCGATAGTCCCCGATACATTGAGAGTTTTTGGCTCTGGAGCCGTTCTTTGTATATTTTGATGTTTCCTCATTAAGGGCTTACAAGCTCAAAGTTTCCCGTCCGGAGGTCTTACGGCTTCGAGTTTATGATGTCAGTCCCCGAGTGTTCAGGAAATTTCTGGCTCTGGGGCCGTTCCTTGTAAGAATAGTAAACTTCTTTTAAGCGCAAGGCAGTTTGACGGTAGAAGGTATTCCATTGATTTACAAGTATACATGTTTTTGTCCTCGAGGGTTTGATTATTCTATGCGGACACGGTTCCATCGATCATTTGGCCCGATACATCGTTTTCCTATTGAGACCCTTTTTGGCTCATCCTGACTTCTTCGAGGAGGTGATCTCTCGGGGGGATGCCCCCCAGTATTCGAGGTTGATTGAAGAGAAGCCTTGAATACTCGTTAAGTTCTCCTTAGGTAGCATATAGATATTGCCTCGTTAAAAACCTTGCCGGTAAAACCCTTCTTGGGATAAAATCCGGTCGAAGGAAAAGAGTGCAATGCATGCTTTAAACCGTAAGGTCTTCAAGCCGAAAAGTGCTTCGATTGTTCTAACTGGACTCCTGCACATAGGTTAGTGTAAGATGTAAATAAAAGGGAGATAGTTATACCTTAGTGGTGTTCAAGCCTCGATATTCTTCAAATGTTTGGTCCGGGAATGCGGTACAGTCCTTTGCTAATTGACTTGCGTACAACCGAGAATGTAGCTTGTGATTGCTACTTCACTGTTTACTCATCCTTTGGTTCCTCCGATGTTGAAAGTGTCGATGCTGGTGCCACATCGTGCACCGCGAACATCTCTCTTGCTGCATGTTGTTCCCCGTATATAGTTTTTATTTCGTCCTTCGTCGGAAACTTCATCATTTGATGAAGGGTTGATGGTACTGCTCTCGTGCAGTGTATCCATGTCCTTCCGAGTAGTAAGGAATTGTATCTCATGTCCCCTTCGATGACATGAAACTTGGCATTTTGGGTTGTGTCGGCCACGTTGACCGGGTGGGTGATTTCCCTTTTTGTTGTCTCGCTCGCCATGTTGAATCTGTTGAAGACTCGAGAAGCGGGCACGATTTGGTCGAGCAGTCCGAGCCGCTCCACCACCCTCGACCTGATAATGTTGGCCGAGCTACCTGGATCTACAAGTACACATTTAATTTGAAATGTATTCACAAGAAAAGAAATTACCAGTGCGTCGTTACGAGGCTGAGACAGGGTCTCGATGTCCTCGTCGCTGAATGTGAGAGCGTCCTCGGGGATGTAACCTCGCGTTTGCTTTTCCCTGGTGATAGATATTTTTGTTCGTTTGACAATGGGTTCCTATGGGATGTCTACTCCCCCAACAATCATGTGGATGACATGTTGTGGTTCTTCTATTTCATTTTCTTGTTCGCCTCTCTTTCCCGAATTGATTTTTGGCTCGGTCGCTGAGGAGCTCTCGGAGGTGCCCTTTGTTAAGTAGTCGGGCTACTTATTCTCGGAGCTGTCTGCAATCTTCGGTCCTATGACCGTGTGTGCCGTGAAATTCGCACGTTAGGTTGGGGTTCCTTTGCGAAGGGTCTGATAGTACGGGTTTTGGCCACCTAGTGTCTCTGATTTTACCTATTGCCGATACGAAGTCCGAAACATCAACGTTGAAGTTGTACTCAGATAACCGGGGTGCCTCCGTTAGCCCTGTATGTCTGTCGAATCTGGCTCTGCTCACGCGTCCCCGAGGATTCGGACCTCGATCTGTTCTTCGATTGTTTTGCGGTATGTTACACCTTGGGGCATTTCTTCGATCTTCCGTGTATGGTTGATACCTTTTGCTCATTCGGCCTTGGTTCCTTTGCCAAGAGCTTGCTAGGATATACTAAGCCCGAGGGGTTCCTAGTTGATCATCCTCAACCCTAATCTTCGGTTGATATCGGTTGTGGACATCCGACAAAGTTACGGCGGGATATTCAACCAAGTTCTGCTTCAGCTGCTTCGAAGCCACCGAGCTTCGTTCGTTCAAACCTTGAGTGGAGGCCTGCAATGCCCAGTTATTGGAGACTGGCGGTAATTCCATTTGCTCCATCTGAAAGCGAGATACAAACTCCTGCAGCATCTCGTTTTCTCTTTGTTTGATTTTGAAGACGTCAGATTTTCTTGTGGCCTTAATGGCACCAGCGTGTGCCTTTATAAAAGAATCTGCTAGCATGGCGAATGAATCTATTTAATTCGGGGCTAGGTTGTGATACCACATCATGGCCCCTTTTGAAAGTGTTTCTCCGAATTTCTTCAATAAGACGGATTCAATCTCGTCGTCCTTCAGGTATTTCCCCTTTACAGCACATGTGTATGCAGTGATGTGCTTATTGGGATCCGAGGTTCCGTTATACTTCAGGAGATCAGGCATTCTGAATTTATTCGCATGGGCTTTGGAGCAGCATTTGATGGGAATGGCTTTTGTACAAATTTCTTTGAATCTACACCCTTCGGAATCGGGGGTGCGCCTGGGATCTGATCGACCCTTGAATGGTCGGTCTCCACCTTTTTGTCGTTGGCTTCTATCTTCTTTTCGCCCGATTCAATCCTAATTGTGAGTTCCTTGAGCATCTTTATGATAGTGGGGTCGGCCGCTGACCCGTTTTTGCTTGATATTTCTAGTACTTGTTCGGCTCGAGGAGCCATTTCCGGTGCTGCTGTGCTCGAAGTTTTATGGTGGCTTTGCAGTTGAGCAATCTCCACCTGTTGTGCCTGCAACATCTCAAAAATGACATTAAGGCTAACCTCTCGTTCCTCACGAGTTGGGGTTTTTCTGAGCTTCTTATTGGTTTTCTTGGCGTATACTCCTGTTAGTGTGGGAGCTTATATCGACGTATTGGGCGTTGCACGAGACCACGTCCGCGGGAATGGTTTGTTTTGCATCCTCAAGGTTTTGCGGTGGTACACCGATCCCTGGAACAGCTACACCATTCTCTCCATGGTCCTCAAGACCGTTATTCTCATGTACATTCACTGAGTTAGACATTTTGACCTAAAATCAAAGATTCCTTGACAAGAAAAAGTGTGATAGATAACTTGCGTTATTCAGTAAACCAGCACGAAAAGAATCACTAGTATTTTTAGCCCCACGGTGGGCGCCAAACTGTTTACCTTGAAAATGGTAATTACAATTAAATTTGATTTTGTGGTTCTAAAAATACGTAATTTATTTTTATGCTAGTTGTTTAGGCAATGGATGCTAAGTGCGAGACTAGAAAATAAGATAAGATCTTAAAGATAGGGTGGCAAGCAAACCGAGTGGCCGAGGGTCGGAGTCTCGAACTAGCCTATACGGGGCCTCGAGGTCGAGCTAAAGCGTTGGACTGGGTATAGCCGATGAAGGACTAACAGTTCTGAGAGCTTCGGTGAGGGCCCTTTATGATCAATGATGAGTAATAAATGAAGAACAATCAATGAAACGCAATAAATGTAAGCAATGTAATAAATATAAGCAATAAACTCAAGGGAGAATATGTTTAAGTTAGAGAGCAGAGAATGTTCTTGTTCTTGTATTCAATATCATGTATGCAACAAACGACAACGATCCCCTTTATATAGGAGGGGCAATCCCAAAATAGTACACGTGAATTTATTACAAAGATATGTGGCTGGTACAACAATTTCTTACAAAGATCAACAGCTGGTACATTCATTTAATGTCACGGTATGGACTTGTACTATTCATATAGACCTGGTCAGCTTTAACCACATGCCTATTGGGAATTTCCCATTTGTCCAAGATAGCCGCCGATCTATACTGCCCCGAGGTTGAGCATAGGGAACCCTCGGGGTCAAACCTCGAGATGTGCCTCGGGCTTTCAGAAGACGGGCTATGGAATGCCAAAATGATCGTAAAATCAGACTCTCTGATTTCAGCCCTATACAGATAGATCCAGTGATCCTCGATTTCTGCAGCCAAACATGGTTGAGGGGATGCCTTTTACCCTCGACCATCTAATTAGACTGTATAGCCCCCGACTTTATCGAGGTGGCCTGGTTAAGCTGAAACGTCGATCTCCGAAGGCTTTTTTGCTAGCATTGATGAAGACAAGGACGAAGGGTGGATGAGCCGCTTTATCCGAGTCAGGACCTCGGACCTGATCCCTACTGAGAGAATGCCATTCCCCGAGAAATGGAATATAAATCGTAAGTAAACATGTTCCGCTGATCGGATACCTTTTCTTGGATTTGCACTAACTTCCTTCGATGATATAGCTATCGAGTGGTACCCCGGTGCTGTCAACGATCTCTTGGGCTGGGTTCAATGAATTGATTCGATCTGCCCATATACTAAGCGCGTGTGGCGCGATTTTACTAAGACCCGTTGGGAGGCCAAAAATCATGGTGAGTTTTTATCTCTGTTCATACTTGAGCTCATTAGAGAAGATATATCTCTCTAGTACCCTCATCCTACGTGCCTATGCAGGCCTTAGAGAGGCTGTTTTGATGAGGGAACCCCCGCCTAGGGAAGCAGATACCCCGAAGCTTGCTAAGGAGAAAAAGAGAAAGAAGAAATCACCGATCGTGTCCCCGAAGCCAAAAAAAGCTAAAGTTCAAAAGCCCGAGGCCGATTCAGTGGCCTCAACTCGGGAGGCAGCCAAAAGTCTTTGTGACGAGGGCGAAGAGAGTGATGACTGCCCGGTGGTACTTAGGGGGAGAAGAAGTGTTGCTGTCTCAAAATCTACTGAGCCGAAGGTGACTGAGCCGGAGGCTGTTGGAACTAAGGCCGCCGAGTTGGTCCCGCCCCGAGCTGAGGGAATTGTAAAAGGGGGCTTAGACGAAGTCCTCAGGCTGACCAACGACCAAAGCACATCGGGTGCCGAGGGTCACCTGGTTGATGAACCCGAAGAAACCAATGATGATGCCCTTCGTAGGAGGGAGAGGGCCCCCGTCGACCCAGTCGGGGTGATCAACGTAGATGAGCCTCTGCCGGGCCCATCATTCTCTCCTGGGCAGATACGGGATGCCCAAGGTATGAAAACTCCCATCGTGGGGGCATCCCCTGGGGAGAATAGTATGTTTTAAGGATATTTTGCTAGGGTTGAGGAAGGCCCCGATATCGACGCCTCATTGATCTTAGAAGAAGCCGAGAAGCTTCGACAACAGGTAATGTTGATTTGACCGCTGTGCTTTGAGTTTCGATTCTTGCCTTTCCGACTCTCTTCTTCTGTGTTTTCAGGCCGTGAAGCTCTCCAATCAAAATTTTTCCAAGTCACAAGCTGAGTTGGCTCATTGTGAGGACGAATTTAGGAAGCTCGTTTCTGAATTGGACGAACATAAGGTCCTTCATGCCCAAAAAGAGGGGGACCTTGGTGACCTTCGAGCTCATTTGGAGAGGATATCTTGAGAGCGAGCTGATCTCGATGAGCAGGTAATACGTCCTTCGTGGGCTTGTTTTTGTACTTCAGTCAATTGAGCGTTTGATGCCTTAATTTGACGTTTTTAGCTCAAGCAAAAAGATGATCTGATGCGAGAGGAGCTCAAAGTCGGAGACACCGAAATCCTTAGGCTGAAGCAGCGCGTGGATGAGGTGTCTTCCGATAATGAAACTCTTCGAGAGTAGCTGGCCTCGGTTGGGTGCCAACTTCAAGAGGCGAGGGGAGAAAACCACAAGTACAAAGATCTCCATGCCGAATCAATTGCTGAGCTATCTGCAGTGAAGTCCGAAGCCGCTGCGCTCATATCCTCATATCGAAAAGATGGTGTTGGTGCAAATTCTCGAGCCAGGAAGGTGTCCGAAGAGGCCGAGCTCAAACTGTCCCGAGCCTTGGAACATGCCCGATTAAGATCTCGGAGACAGGCTTTCGAGGATGTATATGCAGGGGGCATCGATTTGTCTGCTGAGATCGAGAGGATGAAGGCCATAGAGGAAGAATCGGCAACTCTTCTTTCTTCCGATGATGGTTCAGCCAGTGAATCGACCAGCGGCTCGGAGGATGATGAAAATGATGGTGCGGTCCCCGAGGGGTAGGGGGCCGTTGATGTTCCAGGGATCGAGGACCGGGCCGTTGAAGGCACAACTTCCGAGGGAGCTCCGTCTGGTCAAGTAACCCCGGTGGTAGATTAGGTTTTAATTTGTTCCTTTTTTGTGTATGGGCTCCAGGCGTGAGCCTTGTATATACGTCTTTGTGAAACATTACCATATATATATATATGGATTTTTGCTTTTCGTCATTTCTTGTTTTTGCTTTTCCTTTTTGGAATAAATTTCGATGCTTGTCGATAACCAGTTCGATGTCTGGCTTATGATATAAACCCCTCAGGTTTCATGCTCGATGAGTGATTGATATTAGTTGACCGTTCGGTGTTAAATCCTTGAGTCAAATTTTAACTCGGGCTCATTTACCCTTAGGTTTTCAACATATTGACCCTTAGGCTCTTTAGGCTAACCTTTAGGCTCTTGCGCATTGGCCCTTAGGCTCTTTAGGCTGGCCCTTAGGCTCTTATGCATTGGCCTTTAGGCTCTTTTGGCTGACCCTTAGGCTCTTACGCATTGGCCCTTAGGCTCTTTAGGCTGGCCCTTAGGCTCTTGCGCATTGGCCCTTAGGTTCTTTTTAGATTGGGTCGATGCGACCTCTAATATGGCTATAGGTTTCCCTCTTTTTGGCCAAAGACTTGATTATGCCTTGGCATGTTTTATGTTCGTCCGACTCTTCGACAACTCAAATAAGTACCTCGATTATGAGTCGATATGTGACGATAATTGAGTACCTCGGGAGGTTCTCTTGACGGCTGATTTTTCGAAGCCTTTTTGCTGAAGGCTGATTGTCTCGAAGCCTTTTTATTGTTTTGAGCTGATATGATTGAAGCTCTTTTTCTTATGCCAAGGTTAGCCTGATTAACCGGTTCTTGTCGAAGCATTTTTGAAGTATTTGGAGGCCTTTAGTTTTATGGCGGCAGTCGGACATCTTCGAGCCGCGTTAATTTGGTCGTAGCCTTTTAGTTCGACCGTAGTCTTTATGTTTGGCCGTAGCTTTTAGTCCCCGTGTGTGGTGACCTTGGCGTCTATATTGAGGGTATGCATTTTTAGGGGTCTTATAAGTTCGATATATAGCCTTGGCCTTAATATCAGGGTTATGCCTTTTTAAGGTCTTATAAATTTGCGTAAGCCTTGTCGAGGTCTTATAAGCTCGGTATTGCCTCATTGAGGTCTTATGAGTTCGGTCATGCCTTGCTGAGGTCCTACAGATTTGACGTTGCCTCACTGAGGGCTTATGAGCTCGAAGTTTCTTGATCGAGGTCTTACAAATTCGAGTTTATGATGGCCCGATGAACTGACTGTTGATGACAGTCCCCGAGTGTTCGAGAGTTTTTGGCCCTTGAGCCATTTTATGGGAAAGTAGTGAACTTCTTTGAGACATAAAGTGTTTTGATAAGCAAAAGGGGCTTCCTCAATCGCTTTATATATGCGTACTTGTTTTTTGCCTTTGGAGGCTCGATTATTCTACATGGACATGGTTCATTTGACCGTTTGGCCCAATACAACATTCTCCTATCGAGGTCCTCCTAGGCCTAGCTCGGTTTCTTACAAGGGCTGACCTCCTGGGGTGATGCCCCCCAGTATTTGAGGTTGATTGAAGAGAAGCCTTGAATATCTGATGAGTTCTCCTTAGGTAGCATATGGATGTTGCCTCGTTAAAAACCTCGCCGGTAAAACCCGTTCAGGATTAAATCCGGTCTAAGGGAAAAAGAGCGCAACGCATGCTTTAAAACCCAAGGTCATCGAGCTGGAGGGAGCTTCGATTCCTCTCAATTGAACACATGTAATAAGTTAGTATAAAACATTAATGCAAAGGGAGAGGTTTTGTACCTTAATTATGGTGTTCGAGCTATGATAAATTCCAATTGCTAGTTCCGGGGAGGCAGCACGGTCCTTTACTCACTCGTTTGGATGTAGCTGAGAATGTAGGTTGTGGTTGCTATCTGATTTTTTACTTGTCCTTTTGTCTCTTTGATGTAGTGGGCGTCGATGCCGGTGCCATGTCGTGCACCGGAACATCTCTCTTGCTGCATGCTGCTCCCCGTATACTGCTTTTACTCCATCCTCGGTTGGAAATTTCATCGTTAGATGGAGGGTCGAGGGTACTGCCCTCATACTGTGTATCCACGGCCTTCCAAGTAAGGCATTGTATCTCATGTCACCTTCGATGACATGAAACTTGGTATCTTGGATTGTACCGGCTACGTTGACCGGGAGGATGATTTCCCCTTTTGTTGTCTTGCTCGCCATGTAGAATCCATTGAGGACTCGAGACGAGGGTGTGATCTGGTCGAGCAGTCCGAGCTGCTCCAACACCCTCGACTTGATTATGTTGGCCGAGTGTTGGTACCCAATTTTCCCTGTATTTTTTTAAAATATGCAAAATACCCTTAAAATAGTCTATATAGGCATATATAAGTACATGCCAAGGTCCTATTATTTTTCCTTTATTTTTCAAAGATTTTTAAGTCAATTTACTGCCCTATTTTATCAAGAAAAACCCAATGATGGTCCCTAAAATTATCATTTTTTGTGATTCATTTATTGGATTCATATGTTTGTTCCAAAATATGGCTAAGATATTTTTTACACATTTTAATAAATTTATTTAGTATTTTAAGGATAAAATTGCATAATTGCAATATTAGCCATTTTGAAGTTTAAATTCGTCTCATATTTATAAAATGGGATTTTATATTTTTAAATTAATAATTATATATTATAAGACATTTTAGTACTTCTAATTTATTTTCAAAAATTTGTTTATTATTTTTTATAAATTAAGAGGGAAAAAGAGGCTATTTAACTTATAGCCACATGTGGCTTTCTAATTTGGCCTAATTAAACCCAAGCCCCAACCCAAATTAGACCAATCCAATACCCAGCCCAATCCTAATTATCCTACCCAACCCACCTACCCCATCCAATCTGGACCGTTGATCCCGTTGATCATTCAGATCAACGGTCCCCGTTTAACCTACCTAAATTAAACCAAACGACCCCCTCCCCCAATACCCCTCATTTCCCTCACTCGTCTCTATCTCTCTAACCTCTGGTTCTCTCTAGAACCTTCCCCACCCCCTCCTCTCCGATGAATTCTGTTCATCTTCTTCGGTCACTCTCTAACCTAGATCTATGGTGGTTTCACCACCCACCAATCCACCTATGGCTCCTCACGTTTGGTTGACTGAAGCTCCATGACTCGACCATGAAGGGTTATGTCCAGACCTATGTCGATTCGAGTTCCACGGCCATCTCCGGTCCCGTTCCGGCAAGCTATGTCGATTTCGAAGCCTGCTCTCGACTCTTTTTGCCTAGATCCAAGCTTTTCTCGTCGTTTGGGTTCCTCTGAAAACCCTAGTTTTGAGGTTTTTCTGATTTCTTTGGATCTGTTCCGTATCCATGCTTTCCTTAATATTTTAAACGAGTTTCCTGGATTTTCTTTCAAAAACTACTTTCAAAACCATTTCTTTTCCGATCTAGGGTTTTTCTGAAAGTCTTTAAATGTTTCTCTAACTTTCTTTTTTGTGTGTATTTGCCTCTATTGTGTTCTTGTATTTTTTTTCTACCATGTTCTTGTATGCTTCTTCTACGGTGTTCTTGTATGCTCCTTCTACTGTATTTTCTTATACTGTGTTCTGGCATGCTTTTTCTACTGTATTTTCCTCTACTGTATTCTTGTGTGTTTCTCCTACTGCATCTTCTTTTACTATGTTCTTAAAGTGTTTCTTATTAAGTTCCACATACTGAGTTCTGGTGAAGCTTCTTCTAAAAAATGTCTTAATATGCTTCTCCTACTATTCTTATCTATTTTCCCATTATGTTTCAAATTAGTTTCTTCTACTCTGTTTCCTTTGAGCTCTTTTATTGTGTTCTGCATGTTACTTTTCTATCATGTTTCTCATGAGTTTCTGTTGCTAAAAGAAACGTGTTAGAAGTTTCAGTTCTTTTCTGAGACCTCTGAACCTGCTTCGATTTAATTACTTTCCCTCTCATCTTTGCACTCGATTAATGGTGGAAACCCTAGAATTTGGGGGTTCTTCCAAGTTTAGCTATGTGATTTTCCTGAGCTAGGGTTTTATTTTAAAACCCCCAACTCTTCAGCCCAATTTCGAGTCTTTGAACTGAGTTAGGACATCCCTGCCTTTCATACGACTCTGACTTTTGCTAAACTCTCCTAAACTCTTTTACACTGGATTTTTCTACTGATTTTACAAAGACACGACATCTTTTTTCATGCTTGACATGTCTGTATGCTCTTTATATGTGATGAACTTCCCTCTAAAATGGCTTTCGAATTTGTGATTAGTTCAGACTCCCTTCTGAATGGGTCTGATTGATTTTTTTCCTTGTTTGCTGATTTTCCCTGTGACTCGACTTAAGTTAAAAACCTTTCTCAGCTTTTCTGACTTGGTTCATTCATACAAAATCTCTGACCTCCGATTTACTGGCTACTAATTGATTTTCTTACCTTAATTGTACAACCGCGTATTTCAAAATTCTGTACTTAAATAAAACTTCTATGTATTTACCCCTAATTGCCTACTTTGCACAAAGTGCTTATTTAATTTCTTTCCTCAAATAGTTTTTACCCGTTTCAGAATTCCTTAATTAAGGGAAGTCTTGTGTGATTGATTCTTAATTGATATTCAGTTCCTTAACTGCTTTCTTGCCTTATTTCTGCCTGATTTTCACACTACAAAGGCACGACCCTTTCACAAACTCAACAGAATTCACAATCCTTCTGAACTCATACTCACACACAATAGTGTTCTCTCTTCTTGTCTGCACTGTGGCCTGTTTACAAGACCTACTACTTTTCTCTATTTGTTTCTTTGAAACTGGTATGTCCTGATTTAAGCTTCAACATCACAACAATGTGTTTATTTACAGCTTGTGTATCCATGTCTACTTACTGTTCCTGTAGAGTTCAATATTTAAATTAGCATGCTGATTTCTTTCTGCCCGTTTCTGTTATGAATCCCTATTCCCTACCCCCTTTATGTGTTTGAGCTATGGTTTAAGACATGGCAATATGTAAGTTATTGTCCATGAATTAAACTTGATCCTTTGGGATCCCACCCTCTAAACAATATGTTCTAACAGGCATATGGGTATGCTAGCACTCCCTATTGCTGGGTATGCCAACAGCCTGCTCTTGCTTCTTTCAACTTCCCTATTTCCCCTGCACCCCTATGTGTATTTATTTGTAATTGTTTCCTTTTACCTTTCCCCCTTTCAGCACTTTATTTCTGCACTTGCACTCTCTCTTAGTCCCTAAGTTCTGCCGCCCTCTTGTGAGCCTTGCCTTGGGACCTTAAGTTCCCTCTGAACTTGGACACTTGAGGGTTGGCCCTTCCACACTGCACTATGTCTTAATCTGGTGATACATTTGGGTGTGAGCACTGCCCAGAGTCCATATGAGACTCTTAGTGAACTTTGACACATCCAAATGGGAGAAAGGCTTTGGATCATGATCTCATTGGAGTTGGTTTACTTCATATTTCAGACAGGAAGTCTGAATCAGGCTCTCCTTGGTTGTACTTCTAATTTCTGATGTATTCTTTTATTTTTCTGGGCTTTAATAATGTGTAATAAACTCTTGGGGATGGCTAGTGAAAAAGGGAGGGATAACTATGTATGTAAAGGGTAGATATCCTGTCTATAGGTACTTTCTGAATTTCTACACTCTGATATAGATATCCTGCCTATAGGTTATTTCTGAATTTCTGCATTCTCTCATATAGACACCATGCCTGTAGGAATTCTGCATTTCTCATATAGATACCATGTCTGTAGGAATTCTGCATTCTCTCATATAGATACCACGTCTGTAATTACCCAGAAATCTGAATTCTGTATATAGAAAATATGCCTATAGGTCTTTCTGAATCTCGCATATCCATTCTTCATTAGACAATCATGTTTATAGGTCTTAATCAATCAAGTGCAATTAGATATCATGTTCATAGGCTCAGCATCTAGATATCATGTCCATAAGGCTTCTGTATTTCCCCATGTCTATAAAAAGGTTTAAAATCAACAACGCATAGAAAGCATATCTATAGGAGCATTTAATCAAGTCTGAATCGCTTCACTCGCTTATAAGTCTAAAACCAGTAATAATGACGTACCATCAGTTGCAGAACTTATGATCCCTCGCTAAAACTTGCCTTTCTTTAATAATTGACAACTTTTCTCAAATAAGTATGTATTCAGTATACTTCATTGTTTCTGAATTCAGTAGATATCATGCATATAGGACCATCGTCCAACACTTAGGCAAACCATAGGGTAAATTTTATAAACTGAATCAGATTTTTATTAGCTACAACTAGCAGGCAGGCCTGATTCGGGCTTCTTATCTGAACTATGTAACAAATCAGTTTGCCTCAACCTTTAAGTTTTAATCAGACCCTAAACAGTATGTGCAAGACATGCTAAATTATGTGCTTCTCTGTCAAAGGAGGTATATCTGAGCCTTTTACTTGTTATGTGCTCCCCCAACTTGCTATACGTGTTTTTGTATGTCACCTTAGAGTTTTGCCTTTGAAACTATAAACAAGCCTAATATCCCTTCCCTTTAGGATTAGTAATCCTAAATGCCTCCGGGACTGATAGGATTAGGGCGGGTAATAGCATGCAATAAGTAAAGGAGACCATTCCGCGCTTCAATACCCTAACGGGGTAGAAAAGGGTAGATATGGATATGATGACCACGCGATAACATCACGTGTAGCCCCTCACTGAGGAGTTATTACCGATGTTGTGTGGGGTGATCCATATTATTTATAAACCTAGGACCCCCCCCCCCTCCCTTTGTTTCTTTGTTTCTTTGCTTTTTCTCAAATTTCAAACTATTTCTTTAAGAAAAATTAGCTTTCTTTTGGTTCTTTCTAACTTTGTTTATTTGTAACTATTATGTGAAAATCCCCTCTTACTTGAAGTCTTTATTTGCCTATGTGTTATTTGCGCTTGAGTTCACAACAATAGTTTCGCCGGGAACCACACTAGTGGATCTTGAGGGGTGCCTAACACCTTCCCCTTGGGATAATTTCAAGCCCTTACCCAATCTCTGGTTATTCAAATCAAACCCTTCTTAGTGTCCTAATGCACTTTAATCATTAGGTGGCGACTCTTCAAATCAAACCCAATTCCCCAAAAGGGAACGAGTTGTCCTCCCAAATGTCATAAACCCGATTTCGCGAGAAAAAGGGGCGCAACACCGAGCTACCTGGGTTCACGAGCACACGTTTAATCTGAACTTTATTCAAAAGAAAAGAAATTACCAATGCGTCATTATGAGGCTGAGACAAGGTCTCGATATCCTCTTCGCTGAACGTGAGAACATCCTCTGGTATGTAACTCCGAGTTTGCCTTTCCCTGGTGATGGATATTTTTATCCGTTTGAAAACGGTTTCCTATGGGGCGTCGACCCCTCCAACGATCATGTGGATGACGTGCTGTGGTTCTTCCGATTCGATTTTTCTATTCGCCTCTCTTTCCCGAAATTGGTTTTTAGCTCGGTGACTGAGAAATTCTCGAAGGTGCCCTTCGCTGATCAGTCGGGCTACCTCATCTCGAAGCTGCCTGCAGTCCTTGGTCCTATGACCGTGAGTGCCATGATATTTATACATCAAGTTAGGGTACCTCTGTGAAGGGTCTGATAGTACGAGTTTACGCAACCTGGCATTTTTGATTTTCCCTATGGCTGATACGATGCTTGAGATATCGACGTTGAAGTTTTACTCAGATAGTCGGGGTGCCTCTACCGGCCCAGTATGTCTATCGAACCCGGCTTTACTCATGAGTCCCTGGGAATTTTGACCTCGATCTGTCCTTCGATCGCCTCGAGGCATGTTACGCCTTGGTGCGTTTCTTCGATCTTCTACATACGGCTGGTACCTTCCCTTTTTGATCTTGGCTCACAAACTGTAAACCTTTGCTTCTTTGTAAAGAGCATGCTGGGATATACTCAGCCCGAGGGGGCTCCTAGTTGGTCGTCTTCAACCCTGATCTTTGATTTGTACTTGTTGTGCACATCCGTCCAGGTCACGGCGGGATATTCCATCAAATTTTGTTTTAGCTGCCTTGAAGCTGCCGAGTTTCGTCCGTTCAAGCCTTGAGTGAAGGCTTGTACTTCCCAGTCATTGGATACTAGTGGTAATTCAATTCGCTCCATTTGAAAATGAGATACGAATTCCCTTAGCATCTCGTTCTCTCTCTGTTTGATTTTGAAGACATCGGACATCCTGGTGGCGACCTTGATGGCGCCACCGTGTGCCCTCACAAAAGAATCTGCCAACATGGAAAATGAATCTATTGAATTTTGGGGCAGGTTATGATACCACATCATAGCCCCCTTCGACAGTGTTTCTCAAAATTTCTTCAACGGGACAGACTCAATTTTGTCATCCTTTAAGTCATTCCCTTTTACAGCGCAAGTATAAGTAGTGATGTGCTCATTGGGGTCCATGGTCCCGTTATACTTCGGGACATCGGGCATTCTGAATTTCTTCGCGATGGGCTTTGGAGCTGCGCTCAGTGGGAATGGTTTTTGTATGAACTTCTTGGAATCTACGCTCTTCAGGATCGAAGGTGCGCACGGGATCTGATCGACCCTCGAGTTATAAGTCTCCACCTTTTTTATCGTTATCCTCTATCTTGTTTTCTCCTGATTCAATCCTTTTGGCCAGGTCCTCGAGCATCTTCATAATAGCGGGATCTGTTGCTGACCCGTTATTACTCGATCTCTCCGGTGCCTGCTCGACTCGAGGAGCCGTCTCCAGTGCTACTGTGCTTGGAGTTTTTTGGTGACTTTGTAGCTGAGCAATAGCCACTTGTTGTGCTTGCAACATCTCAAAAATTGACAAGAAGGCTAACTTCTTTATCCTCCCCGCGCACACTTTCGTTGGTATGAGAGCTCACATAAGACATGTACAGTATTGCGTGAGTTTACGTCGACGGGGGTTTGTGCTGATGCCACACCTGGGTTTTGCGGTGGTACACCGGCATTTGCACCATTCTCTCCATGAAGCCGAATGCCGAAATTTTTGCGTGCATTTGCTGAGTTAGACATTTTTTGACCTGAAATAAGAGATTCTTGGACAAGAAAAAGTGTGAAGAATAACTTGTGTTTTTTAAAAAGTAGCACTAAAACAATCACTATTATTCTTAGCCCCACGGTGGGCGCCAAACTGTTTACCTTGAAAATGGTAACTACAATTATATTTGGTTTTGTGGTTCTAAAAATACGGAATTTATTTTAATACCAATTGCTAGGCAATAGATGCTAAAAGTAAGTAAAGAAAATGAGAAATGCAAACCAATAGGGTCACAAGGCTGGGCCTCGAGCTGGCTGGAGCAGGGCCTCGAGGTCTAGATAGGGCTAATAGAAATGAACAATTGATGAAGAATCAATGATAATGAGGGCCTCAAAGATGGCCTTTGCGGTTAATAATGAGCAATAAATGAAGAACAATAAATGAACTTTGAATGAACAATGAAAGAATAAGCAATAAATGTGTAGAACAGATGTTTTAGCAAAGAGCAGAGAATGTTGTATTGTATTCAATATGTTGCGTAATAACCCGAATCCTTTACAAGATGGCAAGGGTCCCCTTTATATAGGAGGGGTGAATCCCAACACGGTACATGTCTAATAAATGGCGAAGAAATGCTACTAGTACAGCTGTATAACGGCTCAGTACGGATTTGTACTGTTCTTGCAGACTTTGTCAGTCCTCACTGCGTGCCCTCGGGGGTTTCCCGCCTTTCCATGACTATCACCGACTTGTGTTGCTCCGGGATTGACCTTCGATATGCCCCCTTGAGGGAAGTACCTCAGAGTCCGCCTTCGAATTCCACTTCAAGCTCCTCAAGGTCAGGCGTGGTGTTCCACAGTAGTCCCAAAGTTGAACTCTCCGATTTTGGCCGTATACAACCATATCACACCATCTTCCCCCCTCTCTTCATCTTTGGCGTCTTTTCACATGTTCACTGACTCTTACTCGCCTTATGGTATACCCCAATCAAATCCTTGAAAATCCCCTCGAAAATCACCTAGAACAGAGCTCTCTAACTCAAAATGTGTAAAATGAAATAAAACCCTCGATTCCACCCTTTTATGCCATGTGATTTCCACTTCTGCGGACATTTAGTCGCTTATGTAACTCCACATCTGGGGAAACTACATCGCAGATACGACTTCCACTAAAGATCAGGGAATTTCGCTTCTGCAGACAAAATTCGCATTTGCTCTTCCGCTTCTGTGGACCCCTACGCGCTTCTACGCTTCCGTTTTTGCGGAACATGACCGCACTTGCGGTCCTAAGCCAATCGATCCAACTGCGCTTCTGCAGAGATAACCGCATACGCGATTGTGCGCCTACGACCAATGGGCCGCTTCTACGGTGCGGCACCTACGGCCATGCCCTCGCAGGTGCAATTGCACCAGAACTCAGTAGGCATCAAATTCTTCAAGTCTCAAAATGAGTACAAACTCAACTTGAATCATATCTCGGGGCCCCTAGGACCCAGTTTGAACATACAATCAAGTCCCAAAACACATAACAAACCTACTCGAGGCCTTAAATCAATCAAACAACATCGAATCTACGAATCACATCCCAATTCAAGCCTATTGAATCAATGAATATTCAACTTCTAAAACTAATGCCAAATCATATCAAACCAACTCCGAATGAGCTCAAATTTTGCATGCCAGTTCCAAATGACACAACGACCTATACCAACTCCCGGAATCACAATCAAAGCTTGATATCAATAAAGTCAATCCTCGGTTAGACCTATCCACCTTTCGAACCTTCAATCTTCCAACTTTCGCCAAAAGCCTCAAACCAACCTACGAACCTCCAAATCAATATCTGGACATACGCTTAAGTCCAAAATCACAATATGAAGCTATCAAGACCATCAAAATTCCAATCTGGAGTCGTCTACACAAAAGCCAAACTCCGGTCAACTCTTTGAACTTAAGCGTCCAACATTGGGACTAAGTATTCTATTCACTCCAAAATTCACCCGAAACAAAACCAACCACCCTGGAAAGTCACATAACCACAATTGAACATAGAGGAGGCAATAACTAGGGAAACATGGCTCAATACTCAAAACGACAAGCTGGGTCGTTACATTCAGTAATTAAACTATGAAGGTATTCCCATGAAATGGTAACTTCTAATTCAAGTACATAACATATGATTAACAATGTAAGAAATAGCATGAAATAGCAAGTACAACTAAATCCATGAGAATAACTCAAAACTGGAGAGAATAGCACGTAACAACAACTACTAATAAATGCAAATAAGAGTAATATTGACAATGAAAACTAGCATGTAACAAGAACTTCAATTAAAGCATGTAAGAATAAACTTGACAATGAAAGATAGAACAAATAATAATAACTTCAATTAAATACTCATAAGTAACCTAAGAGTCTAAAACGGTTAACTACCACATATAAGCCTGTGAAAACACTCGTCACTTCATGTACATTTCTTCCACATAATTCAAATAGTACAATCAAATTCAATCCTAGGGGGTTGTTCCCCCACAAAAAGTTAGGCAAGATACTTATCACTTTGATTCTCATGAATTTGATGTTAAATCTCATCTACAATCAGGTAATGTAATAGGAAATTGATCAAAATCACTTACCCAATGGTTGTATGTGAAAATCCCCTCTCCAAATCACCACCTACCAAGTCTAGGGTTCCAAAATATGAAAAATGAAGCCAAATCCTGTCTGCCCAGCCCTTTTTTCAGGTGCAAAAGCCGCAATTGCGACCCTATAGTTTTGCAAATACGAAAGAGGACTCGCAGATATAGCGCGTGACAGCCTAAAGGGATGTCGCAAATGCGATATTGGATCACCAGCCTAGCTTACACATCACAAATGTGATCAAGGTATCGCAAATGTGACACCAGAGACCCTTATGCTATGATCAAATTGAGATGTTGGTGCTCGCAATTGCGATAAGTTGAGCACCAACAAATCTGAACTAGCCCAAAACCATTCCGAGACACGTCTGAAACTCACCTGAGCCCTCGAGGCTCCAAACAAAATATTCACACTAGTCTGAAAATACCATACAAAATATCTCACGCGAATAAAATACCAAATAACATCTTGAACCACGAATCGGATATCAAAACGCATGAAATTCAAAAGAAAACTCAAGAACCTCTAGAATGGCAACCAAGCGTCTGAATCCTATCAAACCAACTCCATATGACACCAAATTTTGCAGAAAAGTTCCAAATAGCGAAACAAGCATATTCCAAGTCCCAAAACAAATTTTCGAACCTGAGAGCAATAAAATCAACCTATGGTAAAATTTAAGGAAACATCGAAATCTCAAATTGCCACCTTTTAGCAAAACAAGTCAAATCAACCTAGGGACCCACAAATTCAATTCCGGGCATACGACCAAGTCCAAAATCACGATACGAAACTATTAGAGCCATAAAAACCGTTATGGGGTCGTTTTCACAAAAATCAAACCTCAGTCAATATTTCCAACCGAAGTGTCTAAAAACTGAAGGGTCCAAATCATTCTAAAACATCCCCGAAACGAAACTGACCATCCTTGCAAGTCATATAACCACAAATATACATAAGGGAAGCTTAAAAAGGCGAAACATGACTCAAATACACAAAACGGCCAGTCGGGTCGTTACATAAGGGAAACAATGATAGTTCTAATCATCAACTATTCCGAGAAAAGATTTTCAAGAAGAATCACCCTGAGGTACCGCTCCTCATGATCAAAAATCACAAGTCACAAATCATGAATCATATACTCATGGAACCTCGTGCCCACACTGTCAATCACCTTCGCACGACAAAGACCTCGTGCCACAACATAAGTCAAACTAAAACGGCAAAGACATCGTGCCTCAACAAATACCACAATCACACGACAAATACCTTGTGCCACCACATATATCGTATCCGTGTAAATTACCAATGAAATAATAAAAAAGAATTCATCAAAAAAAGGAAATAATGTAAAGCATGTTAACAATTTCTTTATTTAAAATTTCTCAAAAATAAAATAAAGTAAAATATGATAACAATTTCTTTATTTAGAATTTATCAAAAATCAGATAAAGTAAAACATGATAACGATTTTTTTATTTAAAATTTATCAAAAAATCCGTTATGGTACCAACAACTCAACAAAATAAGAGACAACAACTCCACGTAGGTAAATCCATCTTGACAACCAATTAATAAAGTAATAGCGGAGATACAGATTAGCACATTGAAAGCCAACAAATCACGTAAAATGCATGGCACAAGAAGTCACAAAATGTTCCAACACAAAATTAATAACAAGAGTCACTCTGATGTGCCACATATCAATATCACAATCATCCTTATGTCGCCACGTGAGCTTCACATTTTAAAAATATTTTTTCAAAATAGCTTCATGCGCTTTAGCCCCCTTATATCACCCCATGTGCATCACAATAATGTATTTCCCCTTACTTGTACCACGCACATAAGTACACCCTTTTGTTGCCGCATGCACATCTCAATCACAACATAACAATCAATCGCACACCATGTGCCCATATGCCATGACAATTCTCAAACAACAATACAAATGCGACATCAAGACATAGCCCACGACTCAACAACAATGGGTACAAAAATAACAATATTAACACAAGTGTACGGGAAGTAAATCAACAATGAATGAGCTTCATATAACAACAACTTCAAATCAAGGTTATTAATAACCTAAGGGTCAATTCAGGTCAATTACCACAACATAAGTCCGTTCACACACTCATCACCTTGTGTACACGTCTTTTCACATAGTACAAGTAGTGCAAATAGACCAAATCCAATGGGGGAATTCTCCGGTACAAAGTTAGGCAAGATACTGACCTCAAAGAAGCTATATCAATACTCTATGAAGTTTTTCCCGCATGAAACAACATTCATACGGCTAAAATCTAGCTTAAATAACTTAATATCATAAATCAAAGCCATTGGAAACGATTCCGAACAATAAATCTGCAATTTTTAAATAAAATAAAAAGTCAACTCAAAAAGTCAACCCGGGCCCGCACCTCAACACCCAACAAAACGCACAAATTTCGAACCCCCATTTCCATACGAGTCCAACCATACTAATTGCATCCAATTTTGACCTATAACCGGCCTTCAAATTATCAATTTATGATTTGGAAAAGTTTTTATTAAATCCCCAAGTTCTTTAACTCAATTAATGAATCAATCGCTATACTCAATGTTGGAATCATGAAATTTAAATAAATCAGAGTAAAAAATACTTACCCCAATTCAAGTAGTTAAAATCCTACCCAACATCGCCCAAAACCGAGCTCCAAAGACTTGTGAGAAAAAGTAACTAAATTCCGAAGTAAGTAAAAATGCAGCAGCTATCCCAGCCCGAATCAGATCTTAGATGATTCTGAAACTCACGTTTCATAAGCCCAACATGATCCTTGCAAGATTACACCCAATATTGCCCTTTGAAACACCCAATTTGGCCTTAAAAATGAGGGAGATATGATGTTTTGAAGTTTTAAAGGAAGTTTGAAAATTTCAGGGACATAAAAGGTATTTTGGTAATTATTTACACCAGAAAAAAAATAAAGTAGCTATAAGAAAAACTTCGTTTTAGCAACCAAAACTCATTTAGAACCTCCCGAATACAAATCATATATTCATTTCAATCATAAAACACGCTACGGACCTGCTCCCACACTCAAAACACCGAAAAGATGTCATCTTGACTCGATATTGACCATGGTCAAACTTCAAATCCGTAGCTTAACTAGTTTCTCAACCAGTGATCCAAAACACATCTGAGCCCCTTGGGACCCCATCCAATCATACCAGCGAGTACAAATGCATCATCCAGACTTATCCAAAGCCTCAAAACACCCACGAGAACATCACAACAATGAATCGAGACTCAAACTGAATAGATTTTCTCTTAAGTTGTTGAATCTTTATTCTTTCAAAAAAGTGTCCGAATCACACTTAAACACTTCAGGTAACTTATAAACTTTGCACACAAGTTTAATTCAGCTACATAGACCTATCCAAAGTCTCGAAATACCAATTGTGGTCTAATAACATAAAAGTCAACTCTTGGTCAAACTTATGAACTCTTAAGTTCTTAATATTGTCAACTTTCGAGAAATAGTGTTGAATTCTTCTAGGAACCTCCAAATCCGAACATATGTACAAGTCCAAAATATCATATGAACATATCAGAAAAACGGAAATCTGATTTCGAGTCCGTTTACTCAAAAGTCAAACCTTGGTCAACTCTTCCAACTTAAAGCTTCCAAATCAAGAGTCATTCTTCCAAATCAATCTTGAACCACTCGAAAATCAAAACCGACCATACACTCAAGTCATATTACATCATATGAAGCTACTCAAAGTCTTAAAGCACAGAATAGAATGGTAAAGCTCAAAACGACCGATTGGCTCGTTACATTCTCCCCCACTTAAACATACGTTCGTCCTTGAACGTGCCAAGAGTCGCTCCAAAGCCATCAAATCGCTGTATAAAATTTCCATACACAACAAATGGGTGATCCCACAAAACCTCAACCTATATAAGCCCGTCAACATAACTTAACTGAATATTCTTTCTTCAACCTTAATATATCAACCATAGACCCAAATTCCAGCATTCAAAATTCCTGATACGATCCGATTCTCGCATATACATATTATATCAATCTGAACAATCTGTAGAAAATCATAAATATATTCTTGCTATATAACCACACGATGTAACCCATCGCTCATATGTCCGTAGCAATATCTCTGACCATAATATCTGCCCATTAACAAACCCAGTACCAATAACATACCTCATATCAAATATAATCTTGTTCCAAAAAATCACAACACTGCTAATAATGTAAGAAACATGTATAAAGTCATATCCACTCACTCAGTGGAAGCTATTCGACCGACGAGCCACACCAAATGCCACCTAGTCACATACGATGCAATCCGTACCCAACAAGCAACAACTCGAATATAGTTGGAGGTGGAAAGAGAATTAAATGAGAGAACCACCTAACAAGTCCAACAAATACCACCACAAAGAGCAATGCGATGAACACATCACACCAAGGAGAAACAATCTCACAAAATAAGCACAAGGGATCGCATCCCAACATAACTCCGCTGTGATGCGTGACACAATCCAAATACCGGTCCACATGGATTACATCGAGCTATGATGCTCACATTCAACAACCATACCCGTACCAATCAACAAATACACGAAGAGCATGACCATAACCATAGAGAAACATATATCATTAAATACCACCAATAGGAAGACCATAACGAAGGCGCCACCAACCATCTAATACCCCAAGAACTATCTCGCTCTAATTTTTGCGAAATGGCATAGACGGAACCTCATCATGTGTGTACATAGTCAATAGTCTCACAAACCATCGTGGCACAGAAGAGTAGCACGTCAACCTCTTAACATACCTTCACCGTTTGCAACCATGGAAAATCTGCCTCTGAGAACCCTCTTAGTCTTCAAATCCCTAGAATACCAGAATCTCGATACCAGATCCCAACTACATTACTCAAATGTCTGATAGATTCCTCAAAAACAACTATCCCACAAGAAATGCTTCTATTATTCTTTCATACCCCATAGAAAAATCTGAACATCACTAGTCAATCAACCAGGCGATTACCATAATACTAGTCAAGCATCCGAAAGTCAAAACACAATGCGCTTTCTCATGTGCGCACATTTCTTTGGTGGTACTAGATAATGCTAGCATTCTTCTAACATCTGAAACCGTCAATGCTATACAAAAATCGTGACCCCACCCAGGAGAAAAATTATAACGCGCAACATATTCCTTATGCCTGTAGTAGACATTCGGCCCAAGCCGTGATCGGCTCTATCAAGAAATCTTCGAAAGCTGTACGCATGTAACCAAGCTATCGGAACTGAATTTTGCCAACTCAACCAACTCACGCAGGCAGCCAAACCCAAGAGTATTGCCACAAAACACTGGTAAAGCATCACCACACAAAAGGAATAATTTACCTTTATACTATTCTGACCTAACGCAACCGAGATGACCCATTTCTTTGAATTCTCCTCAACTTGCCTTCAAGTTAACACTTTTAATTACTAGTACACTATGATTCTAAACCAAACCTCACCATAGGAGATCATAGCATGAACCACGTTGTCCGAAAGCCCATAAACCATTGTATTTCCTCCGAAACACTCAATCATGCCGCAACCGAGATACACACTCTAAAGATACCTTCTGTGAATCTAAAGTTGTCCTCTAACCTCTCTAATACTGAAAAGTAGAATTAATAATGATACAAAATACCGCAAGTCTCGGCACTATCCCATACAAATCTCATATCTTAGCCATTGTTTACCGTGAAAATTGTAATAACAATTAAACTTGTTGATGGGACTCTAAAAATACGTGATCTATTTTTATGCTAGTTGTAGAGCAGTTGATGCTATGTATATGAAGTTTAAGGATGAGATGCAAACCAAAATGGAGTCGTAATCGAACCGAAAGATAGTTGTTCAGGTCCTCGAGCTAGTCGATTTAAGGCCTCGAGGTCGATTCCCGAGCTCGGGCTCGGGCTATTCAGGGCAGTCGGGGAAGGGCTAACAGATGCGATAATATTAAAGGAGGCTCGTTATGGCCAATGATAAGCAATAAATGAAGAACAAGTATGAAGATAATGAAATAAAGCAACAATATCGAGAGGGTGTATTAGAGAGAAAAGAGAGAGAGGGTTATCATATATTTCATGTAGAGTAGTTGGAGCAACATCACTCCCCTATAAAATGGTAAGGATCCCCTTTATATAGGAGGGGAAACCTGACATAGTACAAAAGCATTAATTACAAAGATAAAGGGGGATGGGACAACTAGGTGACACCAGGTTCTGCCAGAGCTAGTTGCATGCCTTGGGAACTCCCCCTCTCCGGCATTACCATTAGGTCAGGCGTCAGTGGACTTCGAGGGGGAGAACTTGACCGCAACCTCGCGGCCTCGAGGTCTCGAGATTATCTTCCTGAAATGCCTTGCTGGCGAGAAATTTGGCCCTGTAATTTTGCTGATACAGATAGTCTCCACATTTTCTAGAATGAAGTAATAGGAAACGATTTTGAACCGCCATTTCGAGGGCATCGTTGCCCTGACGCCAATCTATAAGAGCATTAAATGCCATACCTCAAAAAACCGTGCAAGGGTCGCCGTCAAATGCGATTATCGAGGAACCTACAAACTGCTTATCGGCTCGCCTTTTCCGCTCCCCAAGCTGCTCCTATAAATATATCAACTATTTGATACTTTATATTTTCGCTGCATCTTCAAATTGTAGAGTGAAAAACCCATCATCTTTTACACTCTTCATCTTGTTTTAGAGAAAATTTTACCATTGATATGGCTAGGACTTCTAGAACGGTTCCTCGGTGGAATGAAGTTGCATCACCATCTCGACCGCCTAAAGAGAAAGCCAGAGCGATACCTTCCTTGGAGCATTGCACTCCGCCCAATCTTGATATGTCGAACGATTTTACCATCGATGCCACTTCATCCACACCGGGCCGATGTGAGCATGTATCCCGATACATTAGCATCGTGACTAACATAGGAACGGTGAGGACAGACTGCCGATGGAGCGAGGTAGTGGGGGTGGAGATTCCCGGTCCTAATGAGAATATATCGGATTATAAGGCCGGCTTCCTTCACGTGTATACCTACCCATTCACCTTGGGTCCTGATAATTCTTCTGAATCCTCTCCCCAGAGATAGACCCGGTTATCCTTGATTTCTGCAGCAAGTATCAAATGACGCTTGGTCAGATCTATCCTTCTTTTTGGAGGATAGTATTCATGCTCCGTCATTTCATCGAAGGGTTTGAGGGCGAGACCTTTACCCTCAACCATTTGATTAGGATGTATAGCCCTCGATTTTATCGAGGTTTGATCAGGCTCCATCATTGATCCAAAAATCATTTTTCTCGAGCGTCGACGAGGGAAAGGATCGAGGGTGGATGAGCAGGTTCGTCCAGGTAAAGACCTCGGATATCATCCCGGCTCGGAGGATGCCTTTTCTGGAGAAATGGAATACACAGCGTAAGCAGTTTTCCCTTAGTCGCATTTTATAAATAATATTTTTCTTTTGGAATAATGATCTCTCTACGTATCCTGCAGCCGCTACTTGGTACCCCAAGGCGATTCTGGATTTGCCGGGATGGATCAAGCGGTTGGACAAGGCGTTCCCATATCTTATTCGGTCTTGGTCTGACCTGGCCAAGGAGCGATGGGTGACCAAGAATCATGGTAGGGTTTTCTTACCGCCTATGCCTCAGATTAGTGTTTCTCCTTGCGCCCCTTGGTGATGACAACTTGCGGTTACTGCACTTGTGCAGGTCTTGGCGAGAATATGCTGATGAGGTCATCCCCTGGCGGCGATATAGAGGCTTCGGAGCCTGGCAAGGGCAAGAAGAGGGAAGGTAAGGCGGTTATTAATCCTTATGTTGCGAAGAAATCCAGGTCACTCAAGCATCAAGCCGCTACTAGGACCTCTGCTTCAACTGTAGAGGCAAATCCTGGTGCTGAGGATGAGGACGACGATGATTCCTCGCTAGCGCGGATGACGAGGTCAAGTGCGGGAGCCTCACAAGTTCCTTGTTCGGAGGCCGCCGAATTTGGGACGGCCGACTCGGGTCGGTCCCGTAGACCGAAGACCTCTGAGGAGGGTGTTAATGTGGCCTCGGATCGCATGACTGAGTTTGGCACAGTTTCCGTTAGGGGGACCGTTGCCATCGATCCTGAAGGGTCGGGGCCCGAAGCTTTTCAGGAGCAGGGGTTGCCTCTTGGGGAAATCGGCGACATGAATGATTTCATCTCGTGCTTTCAGTTCTCGTCGGGGGAACTGAGGGACACTCGAGATGGGAACGTCGTCAAAACGGGGATTCCTCTCAAGGGGGGAGGCTCACTTGCCAACATATTTGACGGTGTTAGTGATAACGTCGGTTTTGACGTTCCTGACACCGTTAAGGCAGCGGAGAGATCCATGCAGCAGGCGATAGCTATCTTTCGTATACCTCTTTTAGTCTCGGGTGTCATTCTTTATTCTTTCGTATAACTCTTCCGCTGTGTCGCAGTGCAAAGATATGTACGGTCATGCCATCTTTCAGCTCCGTGAGGAGCTTTCTTACCGTAAGAAAGAGTGCAAGATGCTTACATCGATGTTGCGGGAGTCGGAGGCTCATTCTGCCCGAGGAGAGAAAGAATTAGGAGAGCTCCGGGCCGCTTTGGAGAGAGCATTCCACGAAAAGGCTGATCTTGCTGCGCAGGTATTTCGTCCTGATTGTACCCGACCTTTTCACCCATATCTCGATGAAGATTGGCTTACTTTCCTTTTGCAGGTTGAGCAAAATGATTTGCAGATTAGTCTACTGAACGTGGAGATTCTCGGGATGAGGAAGCAAAGCGAGGTAGCGGCTGCGGAACTAGCGTCATCTCATAATCTTCTCGAGGATGCTCGCAAGGAGATCACTGTATTGAATGCGGCCATGTCCGAGATTGAAAGAAATGCTGCTATTTATCTGGAGGATGCAGCCACGACACACAAAATAGCTCGTGACATATCGATAGCAGCTGATCAGAAACTAGCTCGGGTTATTAAACATGCTAGGGCGGAGGCGAGGAGAAAAACCCTGGAGGAGATTGAGGCCAGGGCCATCGATCTGTCAGTTGATCTCGGGGAGGCCCGTGAATTGGAGAGAGAGTTGGCGCTTTTGATTGCCCCCGATGAGGACGAAGATAGCAGAGATGAAGAGTAGTCCTTACGTCATTTTGCTTCCTTTCTTTTTTCTTTTGTATGTAATCCCCGGGGGATGGATTTTGTAAAGATGTCTCTTGTAGATATGTTTTTGGCGATGTAAAAAGAGGGATTTTTCTTCTTTCCATTTTCTTTTTGTTCCTTTGCTCTAGCGATTTTAACCTTTCGACTTTCGGCGTTAGCCTTTCAAAATTCGTTCTTGGAGTGATCGGGATCCTTAAATTGGGCCGTGACCCGGAGTTAAATCGACAGCTTCCATCGGGCTGGTGCCAGCGATATCGAGGAGCCCCCGAGGCCTCGCAGTTTCTCGAATTCTACGGGGCAATAACATTTGCTCAATCTGGTAAAGGAGTCCCGGAGCGATTATGTCGCTACGTTTCCCTAGGAGAGGGTGATATTAATGCGGCTAGGATTAATTGGCCTTTTGGTTAGGCGGGCAGTTGCTGCTTTGCCCCTATATATTCATTCACTTTCCTTTTCAATGGCAACTCTCCTGCTTTGAGGGACTATCTCTTCCACAGAACCTGGCGTCTTCCACAGAACCTGGCGTTTCATGCTAGTTCTTCCATTGTTTCAACTCAGGATTTTTGTCCAAATCCCCGCCCTTTTCCTCCTATTCCATCGTAGCCATGACTGCTACATCGACGTCCGACCACCAAGGAGAGGGGAGTTCTTCTTACGCTCTGCATTCGGTCAGTGATAGCGACACATCGTCAGTGCCCGGTGAGCGGGCCTCGAGGTGCCTGGCCTCGAAGAGAGCCATCATGTTTGGGAGGCTTCCCAATGTTCTGGGTCACCGGGAGCACGTGTCGAGGATCATCTCATCAGTGGGAAAGAAAAACCTCAAAATGATCAGAAAAGATTGCGGATGGGGAGAAGGAGCGGTATTACAATTACCTTCTTCGGAGGAGAGCATCATGACATACGTTGAGGGGTATTTGAGTGTTTACACGCATATTTTCGCGTTGGGTCCCCCCGATTGGGTCGTGCTTGATTTCTGTCGGGGATATCGAATTTCCTTGAGCAGGCCCACCCCACTCTTTGGAAAATAGTGCAGACGGTGAGGTATTTCACCGATAAGGCCGAGATTGAGTTTACCCTTAGTCATCTTGTGAGGTTATATTGGCCACTGCGTTATCGGGGTTTGATCGCTCTGCAACGTCGATCTACCCGAGCCCCTGTCGCCAGTAACGAATAGGGAAAGGACCATGGATGGATGAATAGGTTTGTTCGGATTTGAACGATCGATGTCATCCCTAGAGAATTTTTGCCATTTCCTGAGAAGTGGAACT
Source organism: Nicotiana attenuata (assembly GCF_001879085.1). NCBI lineage: Eukaryota > Viridiplantae > Streptophyta > Magnoliopsida > Solanales > Solanaceae > Nicotiana > Nicotiana attenuata. Next base: position 402,309 of record NW_017670765.1, on the reverse strand, counting down.
TCACACGTAAATGTCTTACCTGAACTATCATCGTTTTGGCCGGAGGTGTAATGATATATTTTTGTTCCATATCTGTAGCAACTTATTGATCGCCGAACAAGATCCTCGATTTAGCCGAGTGGTCTCGTAAGTTGGCAGCTTGCTCGTTTCACGATAAGCGCCAATGGCGAAATCTATCCAAAGGGAGATGGGAGGCGAAGCATCATGGTAGGTGTCCGGTGTCTCTTTTCCTGAAATTGGCGCCTTTCTTTTTGGCTTACTAAATCAACTGCCGCAGGCGTTAGAGATTTTTCCGAAAGGAGGTCGTGTCATCTGGTAGAGGAGGGGAGATTGCTAGCCCTAGGATCGAGGATCGATGAAAAATGGAAAGGGCCCCCGGGATGCGAAGGGGCTTTCAGTGGGGCGACTCCTTATCAGCGGTTAAAAAGAGGCGATCTGATCGATCGGTTATCTTCGGAGGGCGGTAAGCCATCAGATGTTTGCTCGGCCTTTGGTGAGGCTCAGCGGTTTGGCCTCACGGTGAGTTTTAGATTGCTGCGAGATTATCTTGATCCTGCACTCTTCTTTTTTCATTTAGCTTTCTTTCGTAGGCCTTAGATATTCTCAAATCCGAGCTGCTTCGCTGTGAGGCCCCGCTGCGGGAGGCTTTAGATAGGGAAATATCCCTTAAGCTTCTCTGTGCAGAACAGGAAAGTGAGCTGGTTTCCCTGCGGTGTGAGGTGGACTGGAACCGTAGCCATAAGAGCTGCCTAGAAAGACAGCTACCCTGTATTCCATTTTGGCTTGCATTCCCCCTTTTATCCCGGCGGATTAATGTTTTGACACTTCAGTTGGAGAACAAGGCAGAGGAGCTGGGACAGCTCTGAGGCGAGGTTGGTTGAGCCAAACGTGAATTCAACGAGCTGCAGGCGCATGTAAGTACCCATTCTATGGCCAAAGAGAGTGCTTTAGCCATGGTTTCTGCTCTTGAGATACAACTACGGACCGTTCGTACGAATGAGTCGACACGGGCGAATCTGATCGCAAGGTTTCGTCCGAGCTCTCGGAAATGAAAGCCAAAGTGGTGAATGCCCGGGCCGAGATAGTAATAAGCAGCATCAGGGCGGACCACAAAGCGGTGGCCTATTAGAAGAGTGCCGCTGTTGCTAAAGCCGAACTGAGGAGAGCCCTTGATCACGCTAGCAGTGTGTGGCCCTGAGGCTCGTTAGGATGGCAACAATAGCTCTTACGCTTTGCCCTTAGGCATGTGTATGGCCCTGAGGCTCGCTAGGCTGGCGACAATGGCTCTTACGCTTTGCCCTTAGACATATGTACGCTTTATTCTTCTCTCGTTAAGAACTTTTGCAATTATTTTGCTTGACCTGTCTTCGGTTCGGGAAGAACCTTGATTTCTAGTCGTTTGTGGCGATGTTCGAGCACCTCGTAAGGTTTGGCTCGTAGGTTGAGTAGCTCGAAGCCTTATGATTTGGAGCTGACATGGTCAAAGCTCATTTGCCTGTCGAGGGTAGCCTGTTTAACCGGTTCTTTTCGAAGTAGATTCGAAGTAATGGCCTATGATTTTGTAGCGACGGTCGGGCGTCCCTGAGTCGCGTTAGTTTGGCTGGTGCAGCTGTATGACCGTAGTCATTTATGTTTGGCCGGAGCCATTTTTGGTCCCGAGTATAATAGTTTGGGCGTCTATATTGAGGGTATGCCTTTTGAGGGGTCTTACAAATTTGATATATAGCCCGAACTTTGGGATCGATTTTATGCCTGTAGTATGGTCTTACAAAATTTTCATGCCTTTTGAGGTCTTACAGTTTGTGTCGTTGCTTTGTGTAAGCTTTACAGGACCATGTTTGCCCGCTCGAGGTCTTACGGCCTCGGGTTTTTTACTGAATTGCGATTGGCGACAGTCTCCGAGTCATCGAGTTTGTTTTGGCTCGAGAGCCGTTACTCGTGAGCTCGGATTACCTCATTGAGGGCTTACTACTTTGGAGATTCTGACACTGAGATCGTGCCTATTTTGAGTTCGTTGGCGCCAGTCTCCGAGTATTCAAGACGCTTTCTTTTTGGATATATTTCATGATTTTCGTGCTACCTCGTTGTGGGCTTATTAGTCTGGAGTTTCGACCTTGGGGTCATGCGAGTGCCGAATTATCAACACCAGTCTCCGAGTATTCGGCACGTTTTTTTTATGGAGGAATCGTTCTGGCGAAAATGTTGGGTTTTCTTTCGAGCATGAGTCATGTTGGCAGAAAGCAATCTTTGATTATTTGGCACTAGTACATGTGCTTCCGCCATTGGGGGCTCGGCTATGCGGACACGGTCCATTGGACTGTTTGGTCCGGTACATCATTTCCCATTGGGTCCCCGTTTGGCATTTCTTGGTTCTTCCCAGCGGATGATCTTCCGAAAGGATGTCCTTCGACGCTCATGATCGATAGCAAAAGAAGCTTTGAAGACTTGTTGGATTCCTTCGGTAGAATATAGGTGTTGCCTCGTTAAAAACCTTGCCGGCAAAACCCTCTTCGGGACAAAAGCTCGGTCGAAGGAAAAGAGTGCAACGGATGCTTCTAAAACCTTAGGGTCTTCAGGCTGGGTGAGCCTTTTGACTACGTTGATCGAGTGCCTGTATAAAGGATTAGTATAAGATATAAAATGAAAGGGGAGATGGTTATACCTTATCGTGGGATGCGCTTCGCAACGTTCCGAGGTCTGTTATGCCCCTGTTATTTGTAATGAGGGCTCGGTACGGCCCTCCGTTGTGTTCAATCGGGCTTAGCCGAAGAAATAGTTTGATTATCCTTAGGCTCTCTCGAGGGTGAAGATATTGGCACCAGTGCCATGTCGTGCACCGCGAACATTTCCCTTGTCGCATACTGTTCCCCGTGGACGGTTTTAATCCCATCTTTTGTTGGGAATTTTGTCATCTGGTGGAGGATGGACGGTACTGCTCTCATGCAGTGTATCCACGGTCGTCCGAACAAGGCGTTGTACCTCATGTCTCCTTAGATGACATGGAATTTGACATTTTGGGTCGTGCCAGCTACGGTAATCGAGAGAGTGATTTCTCCTTTCGTTGTTTCGCTTGCCATGTTGAATATGTTGAGGACTCGAGTGGCGGGCACGAGTTGGTCTAGCAGTCCGAGCTGCTCTTCTACCTTCGACCTGATAATGTTAGTTGAGCTACCTGGATCCACGAGTACACGTTTTATTTTACGTATTTACGAGTAAAGAGATTACCAGTGCGTCGTTGTGAGGTTGGGACAAGGTCTCGTAGTCCTCCTCGCTGAATGTGAGGGCATCTTCGGGTACGTATTCCCGTGTTCGCTTTTCTCTTATGATGGATATTTTTTTCCTTCTCATCACGGGTTCCTGGGGAGCGTCGATGCCCCCTAATATCATGTGGATAACATGTCGTGGCTCGTTCACTTCGTTCTTCTTGGCCGCCTCTCTTTCTCGGAACTGATTTTTGGCTCGGTCACTCAAGAATTCTCTGAGATGACCCTTACTGAGTAACCTGGATACTTCCTCTCATAGCTGGTGACAATCCTCATTTCTATGGCCATGCGTGTTGTGAAATTCACATATCAAGTTATGATTCCTTTGGGAAGGATCCGATTTTACAGGCCTGGGCCATATGGTATCCTTGATTTTTCCGATGGCGAACACGATGTTTGAAACATCAACAATGAAGTTGTATTCTGATAGGTGCGGTGCCCCTGTTGGCCCCATGTTCCTGTCGAATCCGGCTCTACTAATGGGTCCCCCGGGATTCCGCCCTCGGTTGATCAGTCAGTCGTTGTGAGGTGGGTTGCGTCTTGGGGTGTTTCTCCTGTCTTAGGTGTATGGCTGATACCTTTCTCAATTTGGCTTTGATTCCTTCGCTTAGAGCCTGCTCGGGTATACAGAGCCCGAAGGGGCTCCTAATTGATCATCCTCGACCCTAATCTTCGACCGATATCGGTTGTGGATGTCCGACGAGGTTACGGCATGATACTCGATTAGATTTTCTTTCAGCTGCCTTGAGGCTACTGAACTCCGCGCGTTCAAGCCTTGAGTGAAGGCCTGTACCGCCCAGTCGTCAGAGACCGAGGGTAGTTCCATTCGTTCCGTATGAAAGCGAGATACGAACTCTCGCAGCATTTTGTTTTCCCTTTACCTGATCATAAATACGTCTGACTTCCTTGTTGCTACCTTGATGGCACCGGCGTGTGCCTTTATGAAGGAGTCTGTCAGCATGGCAAATGAGTCTATGGAGTTGGGAGCTAGACTATGGTACCACATCATGGCCCCCTTTGAGAGCGTTTCCCCGAACTTCTTTAGTAAGACGGACTCGATCTCGTCGTCTTTTATGTCGTTGCCTTTCACTGCGCACGTGTATGCGGTAACGTGCTCGTTGGGGTCTAAGGTCCCATTGTATCTCGGGAGTTCCGGCATTCTGAACTTCTTTGGAATGTGTTTCGAAGCCGCTTCCTCTGGGAACGGCCACTGCTCGAACTTCCTCGGGTCTACGCCCTTCAGCACCGGGGGCGCCCCCGGGATTTGGTTGACCTTGGAGTTGTAAGTTTCGACCTTCTTGTCATTGGCTGCTATCATTTTCTCGCCTGACTCGATCCTTCTGGTAAGATCCTCAAGCATTTTTATGATAGCAGGGTCGGCTATCGAACCATTATTTCTCAATCTCTCCGGTACCCGTTCGGCCGGGGGAGTTGTTCCCGCTGCTACGGTGCTGGGAGTTTTTAGGTGGCTTTGCAGCTGAGCGATAGCCAGCTGTTGTCCCATGATTCTATCTTTGTTTTTGCATTTTAATTAGTGGATTAAAATAAAGAAATGGGGGATTTTGTGGAAACTTTGTATAATGAAAAATGGAGGTTTGAAGGTCGATTTGAGGCCAGAATTAGATGATTTTAGGATGGTTGGACTCGTAAGTGAATATGTGTTTGGATTTTGTGAATTTTGTCAGGTTCTGAGATGTGAGCCCCATGTTAAGTTTTTGGGTTGACTTTTTAATTTTAGTTAATGATATTAGCTTTATCATCTGGAATCATTTGCTATAACTTTTATTGATAGTATTACATTATTTTGACTAGCCCTTCCGGAGGTTGATATGCGGGAGAAGGGCCTGTTAAGGGAGTAATTTGGCTTGCTTGAGGTAAGTATCTTATCTAAACTTGGTTGAGGCATTACTTGTCTGGATTATTTGTGATAGCTACGTACTCTGGGTGACGCACATGTGCAGGGTAGAGCTCATATGCATGTACCGAGGTACTATTTCCATGTTCGGGTAGTGTTTAGGCTATGACATACCTTGAAATGACTGATAAGCTTCAAGTTGAAATATTTCTCCTACTTCTACACCTCTATGGGCTACTTGTACCATATTTGATATTTCGTTGAGGTTATTCTTCCGGTTGAACCTGATAACTGCCATTCCTGGTGTAAATTATTTGTTTTAGTTGTTATAGCACACATTGAGCGTGCCAACACTGTAGCATACTAGATATACCAGTCCAGCAGTATGAAATTGGTAAATATTTATCACGTACATATACTCTTGTATATTTGTTTTCTCTGTGTTATGAGCTGGACTGGTAGCCTGTGACCAAGCCGGGCGAATTGTGATTGTTGGCACGTGAGTTGTATGTGTGGTTGATATTATAGGCACGTAAGTTGTCCGTGCAGATCCAGATATTGATGTTATTAGCACGTGAGTTGTCCGTGCGCATTATATTATTAGCACGTGAGTTGTTCGTACAACACGTGAGTTATTCGTGTAGCGTGTGATACGGATGCATACCCCTAGGGTCACCCTCTCATGTTTATCTCTTGATGGTGTACACGCGATTATTGAGGAAAAACTGATAAGTTAGTTGGTAGAGATATGGAAAAGTTGAGAAAAGTTTGAGCATTGTTATTTTTGAATTGCATTTCATCTCTACTTGCAATTTGTATAGTTTGTTCTCTGATTATCTGCATATCATCTTATATGTTGTATTCGTGAGTGAGTAGAGATTATGAGTAATGGTACACACATGCACAGATAGTCCTCTTAGTATCTTACACATGTTCACATTACTGTTATGTACTTGTTGAGTTATATGAAACTGTACAGGTTATAACAGTTATCATTTATAATTCTTGTTTCTTTTGACGATATTTATTCTATATATTGGGTCTGAACTCATACTACACTATGCACTTAATTATGCAGATCCAGGTGTGGGGACCAACTATCACGAGTAGGCTCGCTTGTTGGCCTATCTACGAGAGGCGGGGTAGAGCTGCATCCTTGGACATAGTTTTGACTTGTTTTTTGCTTCCATACTATTGTTACAATTTAGACAATGTTATCATTGTTCAATTTTAGACTTATATTCCGCGTTATGGAGCTCATGACTCTGTATTTACCAGATTTTGGGGGATTAACTTTGTATTAACAGACTTTGTCGCATTGATATTTCAGACTTATGCTATTTTTATAAGATACGTTGTTTTGTTCTACTTTATTATCATATTTCTCCATACCTATCCAGTTTGTTAGGCGCCATCACGATGGGTTGGGATTTTTGGGTCGTGACAAGCTGGTATCAGAGCCCTAGGTTCATAGGTATTACGGGTCATGATCAAGATTAGTAGAGTCTTGCGGATTGGTAAAAAAATGTATGTACTTACCATAGAGCAGCCACTACCAGAAAATGAGCCTATTGTAACAGTTGTTTTGTAACGGTTATAGAACCGTTGCCATAAAGCACATATAGCAACGGTTATAACCGTTCCCGTAGAATGTGGATGATATCAGCACTCTTTTGATATAAAACCGTTACCATTGACATTCAACCATTGCCATAGCACATTTTAACGGGACTGTTAGAACGGAATTTTGGGAAAAGTTATAACGGAATGATTTTTCTTATTCCCTCCTAAAATTTTGTTAAGCCCGCCAAACAAATTGTTTTTTTAATTAATTAGAAAAAAAAATATAAAGTGTCTAATTTAATTAATCCATATACAGTGTCGACATCCCCAAAGTCCCAAAACCCCTAATCGCGCATCTCCGCCCATCTCCGACCAAAATCTCCACCATCTTTCAGCCATTAAACTTCCACCAAATCTCCATGGAAAAGGCGACCTTCTTCTCCTATTAAACCAGCATCGATTGCTCGAAGAAAACCATATTTAAATCTCTCTGTTAGAGATAACGAAATTGCAGAAATCCTTTTTTGTGATATCCGACTGCTCGACGGATAAATTGTTGGCGTCTGCTGAAATTTGTTGGCGTCTGAAACTCCAAGGAAACAAAGAAACTAACATCATTCCAAGACTTAGGATTTGAGCGGGTGAAATCACAGGTACTTTCTATCTCTCAAGTTTTTCGCCTACTTTTTTTAATGGGTTTGTGTAAAGAGGGTTGCTAAAGGAACGATAAAGAATTTTTCTTCTTTTTCTGTTGTGGGGTTTTCTTGAATTTAATGTTTTTGGTGGTTGGAGGAAGAAAGATGTGAAATTTCTGTTAGTGGTGGAAGTTGGAATGTTAAAGATTTGAATTTTTTAACCTTTTCGATACGTGAGTTTGAACGAGTTAATGGATTAGCTGGTTTGAGATTTTTATTGAATTACTTTAGCTAGTTTGCTGCTTGGTTTAGTGTTCATTGTTGTTGTATTTCTTCCTTTTATAAGTACAGAAAAATAGGGAAAGAAATAATCAGAGTAATGTATGCCAACCTGAGGAATGTGTCGACGGGGTTTAGCAGGCTTGGCCTGTTGAACAGATGATGAGAATTCATTGGGAAAGGCCTCAACAGGAGTGTTTCTGCAAGCTGCTTCATATATGCCTCTCTGGAGGGAGAGTCAACAGCTGGATTTTCCTTACCTTTCTTTGCCTCTGTCAACATGTAATGTGCATAGTCCATATCCATCGCTGATCGATTCGGAATGAACCTATCCAACTGCAACAACCCAAATCAGCACTCAATTAGATATTACTATGTATAGAGAAACCCGTTCGTAAATGGAGTGTTATTTGGTTTTAGCAGCCTGAAAAACCTATTAAATAACCCACTCCTAGATATCATGCCATTAGGAAATACTTACCTCTCCAATTACATCGATGTCTCTGTTGCCTACAATGACCTCTAAGAATTTTGAACAACTTGTTAGTTTAGGTGTTTGGTGAGCGAAGGTTCCAGCCATGTGTATGCTAGCCCTGGACTGATTTGAAATGTCTACTGACCTGCTCTAGTTATTCCGAACCAGTTAAGGGGTCTCGAGATGATAAATTTTTAGTAGAACTAATGGGACTGGCATATGTTTTTCTGTGTCATCTTCTAGTGCTCGGATCACTTAAATAAACCTCTCTGAAACCTTAATTTATTAGGAATAGTACTTCTAAGTGTTCTGAGACATGTTAAGATCAATCTTAAAGTCACTAATATTACTAGACTCTCTTAGTCCATTTGCTATGACTTATACTTGTGTTAGTGTTCTGATAAGGGATTCTGGGGTCAATATTGTAATTGGCTATGCACTATTTACATCTTGGTACTTTGATGGTAGTAAAACGTCTTCTATATATGTTTAATTTAATGTGTTGAATATTTGTGCATCTGAACCTTTGAAAGGCTTACCATGATCGTATATGCCTACTACTTGTGTTCTGGCAATATGGAATTACTAAGTTGACAATATAGATGTGCCTAAAACTTAGAGTAAAAGTAAAAATGGATGACTAAAGGTAATTGGGTTCATGGTTAAGATACCCCTCCCTGGCATAAGCACTGCTCCGGGTCCTTGACATCTTTGTAAACTCTAAAGTGCTAGGTCCTTGTGCTTGTGAATCTTAGCTTTAAAACCTTGAAATAGTGCTGGACTTGGACAACAAACAAAAAGGATAAATTTTGATACGTGTTTTCTAAAAACTATTGATACTGCATTAGATCTGTTGTTTCACCATAGAGAGACTTGAACTTGAAATAATGTCTATCTAGGCAGCACTGTATTCAATATTAATGTTATTGTTTTGCGAAAATAAATCCCAACTTATTTCTATTTCTCCTCTTTTTCTCTCTGTTAGTTTATTGTGTTGATTTACTTTTGTCGTATAGGATTTTCATGGATAATGTAGATAAAAGTTGGATGCATCTCCTTAGATGGACGGATGAGTATATCCGTGGAGTGAATGATTTCCTTGATAAGGCATTTGAACGAGCTTCCCATGGAAATGAAATATTATGCCCTTGCACAAAATGCATTAATCGCTATTGGAATTATAGAAATATGGTGGAGGATCACTTGGTCATTAATGGCTTTTTTGATGGTTACACCGAATGGGTTTTCCATGGTGAAGGGTTTTCCTCTAGAATTATACCACGTCAAAGCAATAATGATGAAGGTTCTAACATGCGTGATGATATTGATGGATTACTTCATGAGACATTCAGAAATGTAGAAGGCGAGCCGGTACAACAAGAAGGGATGAGAGAGGCTCTATCTGAAGATGCTAAGAGATTTTTTAAATTATTAGAGGAAGGGAAACAAGAATTATATCCAGGGTGTGAAAACTTCAATAAACTGAGTTTCACCATCCGGTTGTACTTGTTTAAGTCTTTGCATGGGTTGAGTAATGTAGCCTTTTCAGACTTGTTAGAGTTGCTAAAAGAGGCATTTCCCTTTGCTAAGCTGCCAGAGTCTTTCAACAAGGCTAAAAATATGATAAAAGATTTGGGTATAAAATACATGCATGCCCTAATGATTGCATGCTATTTTGGAATGACAATGCAAAGGCCGATAATTGCTCTGTTTGTGGGTCTTCTAGATGGAAAAGTTCTAATCGTGCCTTGACAAATGCAAGTTCTAAAGTTCCTGCAAAGGTTTTAAGGTACTTTCCCTTGAAGCCTAGGCTTCAAAGGATATTCATGTGTCCTGAAACAGCTATTGCAATGAGATGGCATGCTAATGAACGACCTAATGATGAGAATTTGAGGCATCCTGCTGATGGAGAAGCTTGGAAGGATTTTGATTCACTACATGCCGACTTCTCCAAAGATCCACGTAATGTTAGGTTGGGTCTTTCAAGTGATGGTTTCAACCCATTTCGAACCATGAGCATTTCTCATAGCACGTGGCCTGTCATGTTAATGAAATACAATTTATCACCATGGATTTGCATGAAGCCAGAATATATCATGTTGTCAATGATCATTCCAGGTCCTTCATCTCCAGGAAATGATATAGATGTGTACTTACAACCACTTATTGCAGAATTGAAGGAACTATGGGAAACTGGGATAGAAACATATGATGCTGAGACAAAGCAAACATTTCAAATGCGTGCAGCTTTGTTGTGGACAGTTAGTGATTTTCTAGCATTAGCTATGCTTTCAGGATGGAGCACCAAGGGGAGGTTGTCATGCCCCACTTGTAATTATGACACATGCTCTCTATATCTCAAACACAGTCATAAGATGTGTTATATGGGCCATCGAAGATTTTTGCCTCATGATCATCCTTTGCGAAAAGATAAGAAGTCATTTGATGGTAAGAAGGAACATAGACCTGCACCTACTCCTTTGTCGGGTGTAGAAGTGGTTCAAGAGCTGCTTGAATTCAATAATGTTTTTGGAAGGGCAAAAAGAAAAGACCTCGGGATAACAAGGGTCCGTGGAAAAAAAATTTATTTTTTTTAATTGCCATATTGGGCGCATAACAAATTGAGGCACAATCTTGATGTGATGCACATCGAGAAAAATATATGTGACAGTTTGCTTGGGACTTTATTGGAAATGGAAAAAAAGTCAAAGGATCATGTAAATGCTTGCTATGACTTACAAGAAATGGGGATATGAAAGGAGTTACAACCAAGAGAAGATGATGATGGAACAGTGAGTTTGGCTCAATCTTGTTTCTATATGAACCAAAAGAGAAAAGTTTATTTTTTACCGTTATAACTAATGCCAAGTTACCAAAAGGTTGTGCTTCAAATATTTCAGAACGCGTGCACGTGAAGGAGATGAAAATATCAGGGTACAAGAGTCATGATGCTCATTTTTTAATGCATTACTTGCTCCAGGTTGTTGTTACAAAGACGTTTCCCAAGAGTGTTTCATTGGCCTTGATTAGGTTGGGTAATTTTTTTAGAGCTATCTGTAGTAACGTCATAAGGCCAAGAGATCTTGAAAAAATGAACTCTGAAATTGTTGAAATAAATTGTGAGCTTGAAAAGATTTTTCATCCAACATTTTTCGATATAATGCCACATTTGCCTATTCATTTGGTGAATGAAATTAAGCTTGGGGGTCCAGCTCATCTTCGTTGGATGTATCCCATTGAGAGGAACTTATGTAAATACAAGGCATTTGTTCGTAATCGATCTTCTCCAGAAGCATCGATAGCAGAGGGATTTTTGGAAGAAGAGTGTTTGATTTTTTGTTCAAGATACCTACATGACAGTGTGAAGACAAGATTCAGTAGATACCCAATTGTAGATGATGAGTGCCCTCAAAATTTGTCATCCATATTCCCTGTTATAGGCCATCCAATTGGAAGTAAGAAGAAAAATACTTTTCACATGGATCCACAGTTATGTAATGAAGCACACGATATGCTCTGTTCAATACTGAAGATGAACAAGTGAAAAAGTTTATCGAGTAAGATAAATTATATAATACTTATTCTATACTTCATTTTTTAATGATATAATTGATCTTGAAATATTCATGATTGCAGGGAACATAAGAATTTAATTGGTAATCGCAGTAGATTAAATGCATGGGAAAGAGCAAGAAATCATAGTCGGGAATTCAACAATTGGTTTGCTGAGAAAGTTAAAAATATTGAAGTGCCCGATTATGTAAGATGGCTAGCTAAAGGGCCTAATGCGGTCGCCAAAAGATATACTGCATATTTCATTAATGGATACCGATTTCAAACTGTAGAACGAGATTCTCGATGCAAGACTCAACATAGTGGAGTGACTTTATCAGCAACAACCGATAGCTTTGCTAGCTCTAGGGACCAAAATCCCATCGATGGTGAGGTTTTCTATTATGGAGCTATTCGGGATATCATTGAGATTGATTATTGGGGTTGTTTTAGTGTTGTACTATTTAGATGCAACTGGGTTCGTAATGAAATAGATGAATATGGGTTAACCCGTGTGTACTTTAAGAAATTATGTAGTACAGATGACCCTTTTGTGTTAGCATCACAAGTTTATCAAGTTTTTTATGTGGAGGATCCTGTTGAGAAAGATGTTTATTATGCAAGGAATAAAGTCCCTGTTGATTTATATGATTTAGAGGAAGAGAATTGCCCCAATATTGAAGACGCATTTTGGAGGGAGCCTAATGATGACATTGGTTCCTTAAGCGGATTAGTTGATGTTGACGTTGGATGCTCAAGAAACGATGTACCCGTTGATGTCATTGATATTCCATCTAATGCACAACATTCAAATGATACAATTATAGAAACATCGGAAGAGGAGAATGAGTTTGATGATACTGAGTGGGACTGGATGGAATCAGATGATTAAAGAAGAAACTTCTTATATTCTTTTAAATATATACTGTTTAGAGTGAGTAATAATATTTTTTATCAATATTTTAGAATTACTCCTGTTTATATAATTTTAATTAATTTTTATATAATATTTCTTGTTGGAATGTATAAGTTACACGTACTACTTCTATGTTTTAACCTTAACTCTATGTCGTATCGATAACTGGAGTATATGGGCTGATTATTTACATTTTTCAGGTGGATAGAATCATCCCAGGGACTTTACCATCCCAGGTGGATTCAATCATCCCAGGTAACAATGCCAAGATCTGTTTTGTTCCTCTAGTTCCAAGTCTTTGGTACATATCTTTGTATGATAGGTTTTTTTCTGTTTTGGTTCTTGAAATTTGGTTGTTGCTTGTTCGGTTTTGTTTTGGCTCCTCCCTGCTGATAGAGTGATAGATACTTGTATTTTAGTTAGTATAGGATATGTAAAAGGCATAACGTCTATCTTGGGATAATGTGGTGGTAAGACCTCAATCTTTGACTATCTGGTCCAGTTTAGGAGAGGTTACCTGATTTGTGATAAATTGTTTAAATGAACTGTTTAAATGAACTCCTCCCTTTTTGTTCAGATCATCCCCTTTACCATCTGCAACTACTCTCCCATCGTTATTTTCAATCCTCACACTCTTATTCCCGACTTTTTCTTTGCCTAAAATCTGGGCAGCAACTACATTATCAGGGGTTTGCATTGGATTTTTTTCCACCTCAACTCCTGCATCCTTTACATCAGATGTTTGTGGAATATGCTCAGCTCGATCTCCACATGCCTTAGTAATTACGCGAGCAGTCTCAACATCTCCATCATGTGAATTACTAGCATCCTTTACCTGTTGAATCTTCTCACCATTACCCTCATTAGCTTTAACAGTTTGGACCACTACCTCTGCATGATCAGCATCATTCTTTGATCCTTGTCCATCTGCCAAATTTTTTTTTGCCCTAGCCAACTTGTCATATGCCTCTACAATTGGATCCACAACCTTGGATAACCTTGCTAATGCTATTTTGGCTGGCACATCTCGTGAAGGTGGTGGTGGACCCATGTCAATCTTTAAACTATCCCCTACCATGTTATAAGATATTAATGTTCCAATAATGAAGCTCACAGTAATTGCTTTGCCAAGTTCTTTTCTCTACTTGAGTGGAAGTCGTAACATTCAACTCTTTGTTGACAAAATAAGTAGTTCAACATCTTATTTTTCTGGCAGATTCTGGAGCTCTGAAGTTGGATGCGTGGAATCAACTTGCCTCTGAAGAAGGTGAGTGACTTGCTGTTTTTGCTCTAGGTAATTGAAGTACTTCACTTGGTTTCAGCAGTAAAGCATTAGCCAATCCAAGTGGGATTGAAATTACAGAATCGTATTGTTTCATATTGGTAGTACAGCGGAATTATTTGCCAGTTCTTCATTTGAAAAATTGGAAAATTCTTTGAAAGGGAAATGGTATTTTATTAAATTTCTAAAGTTTTCTGGGGCCCCTACAAGAGAATGAGAAAATGGGAATGCGATAGGATTTGGCTGCTGCTAGTACTGGCGTATCCATCTGGAGAGCTAGTGACATGTCATCCGTGCATAATCAGGGATCTTATTGGCACTTTTAGTATCTCCATATGAGGCAATGAGTGTGGTAACTGTTTCCCAAATAAAAAAAGATTCGTAGATATATAGGTCAGATTCTTTTTAGCTGAAAGATGTCTTTCAGTCCTGGTCTAGTTTATCTAATGTTATTACTCTATTCTTCTGACTCGAGTGGTATATTAACGATCTTCTGAACCTTGCATGTCTAACAGGTTTGGCGAAGAAGTTTGGAATCTCAAATCGACTTTTTGATTTGGCAGCTTTCAGGAATTTCTATCAGGTTGGTTGCATCTTAATTCTATATCAGGAATTATATAATTCCAACTCCAGCATCTAAATAGATGTCAACTCCAACTGTTCAAGCATGATGTAGAAGCATGTTCTATTCTTTCTTTAGTAACTTATTTCTTATTTAATTTTTTGATTTTGACAGGAATTTGAATAGTCTTGAGTCAGGAAGGGCACTCAAGTAAAAATAAAAAGGCTAAAAATTGCATTGCAGCCGGATCACTTGTATCTTTGCTGAACCAAATGGTTTCATTGTTGAAAACAAAAAGAATTGTTCAAGCTACAAGAACAAATGACAAGCATCAGCTGAATTCAATTGAAAAACAACTTCCGCAATTAGGAGCTCGAGTGCAAGAACAATTGTTGCAACTGCCTCTGCCTTCTGCTTCTCCTCCAGCGCAAATTGTACATGAGCAAGTGCAACAAAAGTCACTGAACTCTACCTCTCTTGCACCACAAGCATTACGTGAACAATTGCAGCAAAAGTCACTGGATTCTACCACTCGTACTTCACAAACGGTACATGAAAATTTGAGGATTCTTCCAATCAAGAAACAAACGAACAATCCGAGGAACAAGGCAAGAACATATAAATTTTATTTTGTTAAATTAACAAATAATATTGACGTTTGGTGATTATTCTTACTTAATATTAATGCAGGTCCTTCTGCCGAAAAAAGAAAAATAGGAAAAACTTTGATGCCAAGTGTTCATGGTAGGAAAGAGCGCAAGCTAATTGTGGTAAACGAGAACAATCAACCCATTGGTCCTAGTGATAATGATTTAGCAGAGTTGGGTAGCTTCCTCGGCACATTGGCAAGGAATGCGGCGTTTTGTCCTCTTAATGTGTTTAATTGGAGGAAACTTCAAACAAAAGAAGATATGTGGAAATATATCAAGGTTTGAAGTTCGCAATATTCTGTGTAGATATTTCATATTTTTACACTAACCTAACTGTACCTAATTTGTAGGGAAAATATGACATTCCTGATGCTTCAAAAAACTGGGTTTTTGAATCAATTCAAAATGCTTGGAGAAAGTATAAGATTCAATTATTTAACGACCATTATAAACCCTATGAGAATGACGAGCTACGAATGGAGAAAAGGCCAGTTGATGTTCCTGAATCTCAATTTAGGGATCTTCTTAATTATTGGAACTCTGATGCCTACAAGGTAAAACTAAGTACTATCCCATGATTTTGCTGAGAATGTCTGGTTTATGTTTAATTAGAAATTATTTAACTCTGTATTCATTGGCTGATTTACAGAAAATGTCCCAAACCAATATCGAGAATCGCAAAAAGTTGAAATATCCACACACTGCTGGCAAAAGAAGTTTTGCTCGAATATGCGAGGTTTCATATTTTCTTTCTTATTATTGTTTTAAATATGAACTTATTAACTTTATACCACTTTTTATATAATCAGGAAAAAAAGAAAGAAACTTCTGAGCCTCTATCAAGCAAGGACATCTTTGTGGCCACAAGAAAAAGAAAACCTGATCGAGTTTACAAGGCCTCGTACGCGGATACTCTTAATAAAATTGTACGAGTAATTCATTTAATGTTTTTTGTTATCATTTGTCTGTTCTTAGTTATTGACTCAGTGTCATACACTTTCTGATTTGACAATGACTCAATTTGGTCTTGTAGGCTGAAATGGAAAGACTACAACCAACACAAGAAAGTGAAGATGGCAGCCAATCAGTTGATGCATTTGCTTCGGTCATGGGACCTGAGCATCCAGTTTGCCTAAGATTATATGGTCGTGGGGTTACCAAGACTTCCTTAAAAAGAAAAGTGGGAGATTTGGGACCCTCTACTGATGAGGCGATGCAACAAAAATTGGAGGAAATGGAAGAAAGGATGCATCAAAGATTGCATGAAACATTCAATGCACAGAAAGATGCCATGGAACTACAAGTTGCAGTTAACATCATTTCTCAACTTAAGCTTCTGAATCCAGATTTACGGGTTGATCCCAGCATGCTAGGTTTGAATGCTCGTTCACCTGGTGAAGGTTCCTCTGCACAACAAGCTGTTGTGCAACCAATCAATTGCCTATCTACTGGGAGTAATAATCAAGGTCAGTACGTCTATCTTTGTTTGTTTTTTGCTTTCTTCTTCTCCTCCTTCTGCTTCTTTTTTAAAGTTTCACTTGGAAGATCTTTGATTTTGGTTGCATTCTTATTTTTGAAACTTCTTGGTGATAAATTCCCTTGTTGAACAACTTTGTTGATTTCTTTTTGAACTTCCTGATCTTGCATTTGAGGGCCAGGAGTTTGGTTAAGAACTTCAGTAGTTTCCTTCGAGCTTGCAATTGAAACTTGTTGTTCACTGTCGTACCCAGTCTCATCCTCTTCAACGTTCTGTCCTGCATTCTTTTCTTTTTCTTAGCTCTTTTTCTTACTCTGCAGCTTAGTGGGTTGTCTTCACTGTGAGCTGGTAATATCTCGGCTGGTTTGGTTTTTGGCTAGCCTATTACATTGGATAGAGTTGTTGTTGCATTGTATAGCATCAGGAGCAGTACTGCTATGATCCATGTGAGCCTTATTTTGGACAATATCAAGATTTGGTATTATATCAGTAGGTTTCTCTTGGATCATGGTAGTTCGAACCTCCTTGTTCTGGAAATCAATCTCCATAGGAATCTGTCCAGGGATATCCTTTATATCCTTTATTGTTGATGCATTTTGTGTACCTTCTGTGTTTAAATGTAATTTTGCTAATACCAACTAAATTTCGCTAGCCTCCAATTACAGTTTTATTGTTGATGCATTTTGTGTACCGATCTTCAAATAATTCTTCGATCAGTTAAAATAATCTCATTGATAGAGTGGCACAGAGCAGGCATAGTCATATCACATATGTGGCTGATCCCTTTTATAGCTATAAGGAGTCAATTGAGTCCAGCATATCATCTATTGTTTTTACACTATTCATCTTGCATAAAAATGATGATTTTCAAGATAAGTTTTTTACATATACAATCCACGCATTTCAAGTTTTATAACATAGTAAACATGTTAGATTTTTTCATCTATATATAGAGTACCAACACTAACAAAATTAATTTGTTGAGGCATCAAGTGATTATTTCACGCTAGCCATCATATAGTAGAATTGATCAGTTTCTTAGAAATAATTTTCAGCACATCCTGTCGTGGATAACATGAAAGAAACTATGGCATCTAATTGTAGTATATTTGGACTTCCTGTAATTCAAACATTTGAAAAAGAAAGGTCATGCCGACTTGTAGCAATTGTATAGGCATTGCATATGTTCCACATGACACATTCTAGTACATTTGAAAACTTTGTGCTTTATGCATTGTTTATGGGCCATACCCATTCTTATAATGATAAACCAACTCTTGAAGGATAATGATTTTATTTATCCTCTTTTGTAGGTGGAGCAATTGAAGAAAGGAAAGATGGAGATTGTGAAGATCTAGACCTTACTTAAGAACTTTGAATTGTTGTCCATGTTCTAGGAATCTTTTGTTATCAACGTTTGAAACTTACTCTAACTCTTGAAGTGTTGAAATGTAAAACTTATGTGATATTGGGTTAAAATATTTTTGTTTTATGGAGACAATGTAGATTATGAAGTGTTTTATCTTTTTATTTATATAAACTTCAGGTTATTACAAATTTTGTATATCTAAATGTTCATTTATAGGCGGCTTAATAGTCCAGTAGAACCGTCCCAATAGGTCTTGCAAACCGTTCCAATAGGTCTGACAAATTGTTCTAAAATAGTCTACAAGAACCGTTCCAATAGGTCTTCAAAACCGCTCCATTAGGTCTTACAAATCGTTCCAAAATGCGCAACAAACTGATACAATAGGTAGTTACAACCGTTGCAAAAGAAATAAAACCGTTACAGTAGCGTAATGAAACTGCTACTGTAACCGTTAGAATATTTGTATATAAATGTTGCAATAGCTTACATAACTGTTGCAACAAATTATATGGTAACGGCTGCCAACCGTTGTTGTAAAATCTATGGCAACGGTTTGTAACCGTTACAACTGGAAAGAAATACTCGTTGCTTCGGACAGAGGAACAACCGTTGCCATAGATATCCCTTAAGCAACGGTTTAGGTAACCGTTGCAAGAACCGTTACTCTAGATCTACTGGCACGGCAGCGTATGTAACGGTCGCTAAACCGTTCCAATAGCTCTATGGCAACGGTTTACCTCTCTGTTGCAACGGTTTTCCGGCTGTTGCAATAGGCTTTTTTCAGTAGTGAGCTATCGAACTGTTATGAAACTTCACTTTCTTGTATTCTTGTGGAGCGTATTTGTTATTTCCGTAATATGGACTTCACTCTTCTATTCTCATAGATGGTGAAGACATGTGCTACCGGATCAGGCGGACGGCCACCAGTACCACCAGATATGGCCGAGGTATAGGGCGAGGTGTGGATCGTACTGCAGCTAGAGCAATACCCGTGGAGCCACCAGTTGCTCCAGCTCAGGAGCAGGTACCAGATGTGATCGAGCTGGTGGGACCAGCTTAGGCACCAACTGTGCCCATTGTGATTCCAGTCCTTCAGGAGGCTTTGGCCCAAATTTTAATTATATGCACGAGCTTTCCTCAGGCAGTCTTAGTTCTAGCTGCACCAGCCACTTCTCAGGCCGGGGGAGCTGCTCAGTCTCCCGCCGCCCATACACCAGAGCAGGTAGCTCTAGGACTACGAACACCGGGGGTACTACCAGCCCAACTGGTTGCTGCTGCTCGGGCCCATGTTGGCCTACATATGAGTGATGAGGAGCAGAAGAACCAGAACGGTTTGGGAGGCTAGCCTCTAGAGTTCAGTTGAGCGGAGTTGGAGGATGCTTAGGATTTTATTGACCGCTATCAGTAGATTCTTCGCACAACGAGTATTTTGGACACCAATGAGGCTTCATTCACTACATTTCAGTTGACTAGGACAGCCTACCATTGGTGACAGGCTTATGATTTGAGTAGGGTAGCCGGTGTAGTACCACTTACATAGAATGAGTTCTCAGTTCTCTTCTTAGAGAAGTTTGTCCCACGGACTAGCAAGGAGGAGCGGGAGGCCAAGAGGCCTCGTAGTTCGGGTGATTTCAACTGTGCCTCATCAAGATGTCACTCCCATTACAACAGGGGTCGTTCTTGTAGACCGTTCAGGCAGCTCGCCATGTTCCTCGTGGCTCTTCAGTTAGACACAGTTCTTTCATTGCATGCCCAACTCAGTCATCATTTAGTACATTGCCAGCACAGAGTTCTTATCACGCTTTATCTACACAGGGTGCCTCGGGCAGCTATTCAGACTATTAGGGGAAGTAGCTCCGTCAGAGGAGAGTTTCGAGTGCGGGGACTTGAGTCATCTCAAGAGGGATTTCCCCAGACTATTGGGTAGGATTCCACAACAGAGTTCTCAGCCGATGATTCTAGCACGAGTAGCTACACCACCAGGTGGGGTGGGGCCCAGTCAGTTCAAGGTAGCCCTAGACTGTTTGATCTTAGGCACTGGTTCAGTATGCCACATAGATGCTCCGGTATTATTTGGTCCTGGTTCCGCTTATTCATACGTGTCATCATACTTTGCTCGTTATTTGGATATGCCCCGTGACTCTTTAGTTATGCATGTTCATGTATCTACATCGGTGGGAGATTCCATTTATGTGGACCATGTGTATCGGTCGTGTATGGTTACTATTGGAGGATTAGAGACGGTAGTGGATCTTTTACTGCTTAGCATGGTTGATTTTGGTATGATATTAGGCATGGACTGGTTGTCACCATGTCACGTTAAGACCGTGATGTTGGGGATGCCTAGTTTTCGTAGGTTGAGTGGAGGCGTTCTCTAGACTATGTTCCAATGGAGTGATTTCATATTTGAAGGCTCAATAAAGAACAAGTACCCTTTACCACGCATTGATGACTTATTTGACCAGCTACAGGGTGCTCGAGTGTTCTCTAAGATTGGTTCGAGGTCTGGGTATCACCAGTTGAAGATTTGGGATTCTGATATTCTGAAGACGACATTCAGGACCCGTTATGGTAACTACGAGTTTCTTTTGATGTCATTTAGGCTGACCAATGCCCCAAAAACATTTATGCATCTGATGAACAGTGTATTCCAGCCATATCTTGATTCTTTTTTTCATAGTATTCATTAATGATATATTGGTGCACTAACGCAGTGAGAAGGAGCATGAGTAGCATATGAGGATTGTACTACCTACCTTGAGGGAGAAGAAGTTTTATGCTAAATTCTCCAAGTGTGAGTTTTAGCGTGATTACGTGGCGTTCTTGGGGCACGTAGTGTCAAGTGAGGGGATCAAGGTAGATCCAAAAAAGATTGAAGCAATTCAGAGTTGGGCTAGACTATCTTCACCTACTGAGATTTAGAGTTTTCTTTGTTTGGCTGGATATTATCGCCGTTTTATGGAGGGTTTCTTGTCCATTACTGCACCTTTGACCAGATTGACCAAGAAGTGTACTCCATTTAGGTGGTCTGATGAGTGTGAGGAGAGCTTTCAGAATCTCAACACTGCCTTCACCATAAATCAAGTTCTAGTTTTGCTTTCAACATCAGGTTCATACACGGTTTATTGTGATGCCTCTCGGATTAGTATTGCATGTGTCTTGATGCAGGAGGGTAGGGTGTTTTCTTATACTTCACTCCACTTAAAGCCCCTTAAGAAGAACCACGATGTTCATGATTTAGAGTTGGCAGCCAGTGTTCATGCATAGAAGATCTAGAGGCATTATCTCTACGCCGTGTCGTGTGAGGTATTTACAGATCATCGGAGTCTATAACACTTCCTTAAGCAGAAGGATCTAAATTTGAGGCATTGGAGATGATTGGAGCTGTGAAAAGACTATGATATCACCATTTTGTATCATTCCGGGAAGCCCAATGTGGTGGTCGATGCCTTGAGTAGAAAGACGGAGAGTATGGGCAGCCTTGCTTATGTTCTAGTTGGTTAGAGACTGCTAGCATTGGATGTTAAAATTTTTTCCAATCAGTTCATGAGGTTAGATGTTTCGGAGCCTAGTCGGGTTCTTGCTTGCGTGGTTTATCGAACTTCTTTGTATGAGCTCATCAGTGAGCGTCGGTATGACGACCCTCATTTGCTTGTCTGTAAGGACATGGTGTTGCGCGGTGATGCCAAGGAGGATACTGTTGGAGATAAAAGGGTGTTGCGGATGCAAGGTCGGATTTGTGTGCCCACTGTGCATGGGTTACGTGAGTTGATTCTTGAGGAGGTCCACAGCTTGCAGTATTCCATTCATCCAGATGCCGCAAAGATGTATCAGAACTTGAGGTAACGTTATTGGTGGAGTAGAATGAAGAAAGATATAGTAGAGTATGTGGGTAGGTGCTTGAACTTTCAGCAGGTGAAGTACGAGCATTATAGGCCGGACGTGTTGGTTTAGATACTTGAGATTCCCGAGTGGAAATGGGAGCATGTTTTATGGATTTCGTTGTTGGGCTCCCATGGACTTTGAAGAAATTTGATTTAGTTGGGGTGATTGTGAACAGGTTGACTAAGTCCTCACATTTTATTTCGGTTGTGACCACCTATCAGATCTATATCTGTTAGATTGTTCGTCTTCACGGTGTACTGGAGTCCATTAGTTTTTATTGGGACACGCAGTTCATGTCGCATTTTTCGAGAGCAGCGTAGCGGAGCACAACGAGAGTTGGGCAATGGATTGAGTTGAGTACAACATTTCACCCCCTGACGGACGGACAGTCCGAGTACACCATTCAGATTCTGGTGGATATGATATGCGCTTGTGTTATGGATTTCAGGGGTTCTTGCAATCAGTTTTTACCGCTTCCCGAGTTTACCTACAACAACAGCTACCAATCGAGTATTTAGATGGCTCCTTTTGAGAGTTTATATGGGAGGCGATGCTATTCTCCAATTGGTTGGTTTGAGCTGGGAGAGGCTAGGTTGTTGGGTACTGATTTGGTTCGGGATGCCTTGAAGAAAGTCAAAATGATTTAGGATCGACTTTGTGCAGCTCAGTTTAGGCAGAAGAGTTATACCGATAGGAAGGTTCGTGATGTTGCTTATATTGTGGGTAAGAAGGTTTTACTCATGGTTTCGCCCATGAAGGGTGTGATGAGATTCTGTAAGAACGACAAGTTGAGCCCACAGTATATTTGACCTTTGGAGGTGCTTCAGAGGATTGAAGAGGTGTCTTACAAGCTTTCATTGCCACCTAGTTTATCGGGTGTTCACCAATTTTTTCACATTTCTATGCTCCGAAAGTATTATGGTGACCCGTCACATGTGTTGGACTTCAGCACGATGCAACTAGATGGACATTTGACTTATGATGTGGAGCTGGTGGCCATTTTGGATAGACAGGTTCGAAAGTTGAGGTCAAAGAATATTACATCTGTAAAAGTTCACTGGAGAGGTTAGACAGCTGAGAAGGCTACATGGGATATTGTGCGGGAGATGCAGAGCAGCTATCCACGCCTATTCGAGACTCTAGGTATGATTCTAGACCCATTCGAGGTCAAACGTTAGTTTATGAGGGGGAGAATGTGACGACCCTGCCGGTCGTCTTGAGTATTGTAGCCTCGTTCCCCTTTTTATTGCTTATTTTATTTTCACTTGTGGTTACTTGACTTGCCGGGGTGGTCGATTGGGTTCCAGGGATGTTTCGAAGTGAATTGGGACACTTGCTCCCAAGGTTGGAAGCTTAAGTTGAAAGAGTTGACTAGATGTTGGCTTTACTCTGGAATGGAGTTTTGAGAGTTATGATAGCTTTATGTGCTGATTCGGGACTTGGGTGTATGTCCGTATTTGTGTTTGGAGGTCCGTAGGTCGTTTTGGCTTGAATTGGTGAAAGTTTGAAAGTTGAAGGTTTGGAAGACTGAGAAGTTTGACCGAGAGTTGACTTTGTAGATACTGGGCTCGAATTTCGGTTTCGAAAGTTGGAATAGGTTTGTTGTGTCATTTATGACTTGTAGGCAAAATTTGAGGTCAATCGGAGTTTGTTTGATATGTTTCATCATAAGTTTTAGAAGTTGGAAGTTCAATATTTCATTAGGCTTGAGTTGGTGTGCGATTCGTAATTTTGATGTTGTTTGATGTTATTTGTGGCTTTGACTAAGTTCGTATCGTATTTTAGGACTTGTTAGTATGTTTGGATGGGGTCTCAGGTCCTCGGGTGTGTTTTGGAACAAGTTCCCACTCATTTTGGACTTTGTTGGATCGCTGATATCTGGGCTTCTGGTTTTCTCTATCGCGATCGCGGGAAGAGGGGCGCAATCGCGTAAAGTCTTCTCTGGCAGTTGGCAATTTGCTCTATGCATTCGCGAGGTTATGGTCGCGATCTCGGAGTTCTGGGATTTTGTGATACGCGAACGTGGGTGTATAGACGCGTTCACGAAAGAGGTAGGAGCGGTCTTGGATTTTCAGGTGCGTTGTTCTTCGTAGTTACGTGAGGCTGTCCGCGATAGCGTAGGTTTGAAGGATTGGTCACAACATGCGCGACCTTGAGGGTGTGTTTGCGTAGAAGGGTTTTTGGTCACCAAAGATTTTGTTCTTCGCGATCGCGTGGAATTTTCCGCTATCGCGATGTGTAATCACTAGGC
This sequence comes from Nicotiana attenuata, assembly GCF_001879085.1. NCBI lineage: Eukaryota > Viridiplantae > Streptophyta > Magnoliopsida > Solanales > Solanaceae > Nicotiana > Nicotiana attenuata. Next base: position 378,295 of record NW_017670765.1, on the reverse strand, counting down.
AACAACTTTAAAATTCCAAATCGAGGGTTAGGCTATTTTTTTCCTATTTTGAGATGGAGAGCTCAGTTTTCGGCGATTTTGGAGGGGATTTTCAGATCTTTGATCGGGGTAAGTGTTTTTATTTCGGATTCATCATTATTCCTATCTTTATTTTGGCATTTAATTAGTGGATTAAAGTGAAAAGTGGGGGATTTTTTGGGAACTTTGGAAAAAATAAAAATGGAGCTTTGAAGGACGATTTGAGGTCGGAATCGGGTGATTGTGGTATGGTTGGACTCTTAAATGAATGGGTGTTCGGATTTTGTCACTTTTGTCGTGTTCCGAGATGTGGGCCCGGGGTTGACTTTTTTATTTTGGTTAAATAACCTAGCTTTATCATTTGGCATCAACTGCTATAACTTTAATTAATAGTATTACGTTATTTTGACTAGATTCGGGCCTTCCGGAGGTTGATATGCGCAGGAAAGTCTTTTTATGGGAGTAATTTGGCTTGCTTGAGGTGAGTATCTTATCGAAACTTGGTTGAGGTATTAGTTGCATGGATTATTTATGATAGCTACGTGCTATAGGTGGCGCATATATGCAGGGTTGAGCCCATATGCGTGCATCAGTATACTAGTTCCATGTGTGGGCAGTGTTTAGGCTATGACATGCCTTGAAATGGCTGATAAGCTTCAAGTTGGATGTTTCTCCTACTTGTACACCTCTCTGAGCTATTTGTACCATATTTGAGATTTCGTTGAGGTTATTCTTTTGGTTGAACCTATTAACTGCTATTCCTGATGGAAATTATCTGTTTTTATTGTGATAGCACACATTGAACATGCCTAAACTGTAGCATACTAGATATACCAATCCAGGAGTATGAAATTGCTAATTGATCATGTACATGTACTCTCGTATATTTGCTTTCTCTATGTTATGAGCTGGACTGGTAGCTTGTGACCACGCTTGGCGGATTGTGATTGTTGGCACGTGAGTTGTCCATGTAGTTGATATTACTGGTATGTGAGTTATCCGTGCATCACGTGTGTTGTCCGTGCAACACGTGAGTTGTTCGTGCGGATCCAGATATTTATGTTACTAGCACGTGAGTTTTTCGTGGAGCTCGTGAATTGTCCATGCGGCTTATATTATTAGCACATGAGTTGTCCGTGCAACAAGTGAGTTGTCCATGCAGCGTGTGGATACAAATCCATCCCCCCTTGTGTCACTCTCTCATGTTTCTCTCTTGATGGTGTACATGCGGTTATTAAGGAAAAACTGATCAGTGAGTTGTTGCGGTTATGGCAAAGTTGAGAAAAGTCTGGCTAGTGTTATTTTGGAATTGCGTTTAATCTCTACTTGTAATTTGCATGGTTTGTTATCTGATTATCTGCATATCATCTTATATACTGTATCCGTGACTAAGTAGATATTATGAGTAATTGTACACACACAGACAGATAGTCCTCTCAGTATCTTGCACATGTTCACATTGTTGTTCTAAACTTGTTGAATTATATGAAACTGTACCGGTTATAGCAGGTATCATTTATAATTATTGTTTCTTTAAGCTCGCCGTGGTTGGTTACGATACTTATTAAGTACATTGTGTCGGTTTTACTCATACTACACTCTGCACTGAATTGTGCAGATCCATGTGTGGGGACTAGTTATCAATTGTAAGCTCGCTTGTTTGACTACTACGAGAGGTGAGGTAGAGCTATATCCTTGGTCACTATTTTGATTTGTCTTTTCCTTTCATTACGTTGTTATAGTTCAGACTGTGCTATTATTGTTCAGGTGCTGACTCTTATTCCGTTGTAAATCTCATGACTACATAATTACCAGATTCTGGGAGATTTACTTTGTATTAACAATATTTGTTGTAATGAGATTTCAAACATAATTATTTCAATAAGACCCGTTGTTTTGTTTTCCTTTATTATCATGTTTCGGCTTGCCTAGCCGGTGTGTTAGGCACCATCACAATGTGTTAGGATTTTTGGGTCGTGACACAATATAGAATAAAGTAAAGCATGATAACAATTTCTTGTCTAACATTTAACAAAAATCAAATAAAGTAAAACATGATAACAATTTCTTTATTTAGAATTTATCAGAATAATCTGTTATGTTACCAACAACTCAACAAAATAAGAGATAATAACTCCACGTAGGTAAATCAATCTTGACAACAAATTCATCAAATAATAATGGAGACACAGATTAACACATTGAGACAACGCCAACAAACCACGTAAATGCATGACACACACAAGAAGTGACAAATTGTTCTAACATAAAAATAACAACAAGAATCACTCCGATTTGCCACAAATCTTGACACGCTTTAGCCCCCTTATCTCACTGCATGTGCATGACAACGAAGTATTTCCCCTTACTTGCACCACACGCTTAATTACTCCCCTTATCTCGTCGCATGCATATCAATATACACGCCACCCTTATGTCGCCGCATACGCATTTCAATCACAACTTAATAATCAATCGCACACCACGTGCCCATATGCCACGACATTGCTCAAAAAATAATATAAATGCAACATCAATATATAGTCCACGACTCAACAACAATGAGTACAAAAACAACAATATTATCACAAGAGTAAGGGAAGTAAATCAACAATGAATGAGCTTCATATAAAAACAAATTCAAATCATGGTTATTAATAACCTAAGGGTCTAATCCGGTCAATTACCGCACATAATCCCGTCCACAGACTCGTCACCTCGTGTACACGTCTTTTCGCATAGTACAAATAGTGCAAATAGACCAAACCATACGGTGAAATTTCAAAGAAGCTATGTCAGTACTCTAAGAAGCGGTTCCCACGTGAAACAACTTTCGGATTGCTTGAATCTTGCCAAAATAACTTAATATCATAAATAAAAGCCATATGAAATGATTCCGAATAATTAAGCTTCTTCTTTTAACAAAAAATAAAGTCAACTCAAAGATTCAATCTCTAGTTCGCATCTCAAAATCCGACAAAAACTCACAAATTCCAAACTACCATTCCGATACCCGTCCAACCATAACAATTTCATCCAATTCCGACCTCAAATCGACCTTCAAATCTTCAATTTATAATTTTAAAAAGTTTTTACTATAATCCTCAATTTCTTCAATACAATTAATCAATCTATCGCTAAATTCAAGGTTGAAATCATGAAATTTAAACAAATCGGAGTAAAAAATACTTACCCCAATTTAAGTAGTGAAAATCCCTTCCGAAATTGCCCAAACCCGAGCTCCAAAACCTTGTTAGAAAATGTAACCAAATTTCAAAATAAGTAAAAATATAATAACTGTCCTAGCCCGAATCAGATACTAGACGATCTCGAAACTAACGTTTCATAAGCCCACCATGAACCTTGCAAGATAACAACAAAGATAGCCTTTTGAATTTGTAAGGCCTCGGCAGGCCGTTTTGAGTATTGTAGCCTTGTTCTCCTATTTATTGCATCCTCTATGTTCGTTTGTGGTTATGTTGCTTACCGGGGGTGGTTGGATCGGTTTCGGGAGAGTCTCGGGGTTAATTGGTACACTTAGTCTCCAAGTTGGAAGCTTAAGTTTGAAGAGTTGACCGGAGTTTAACTTTTATGTAGATGACTCTGGAATAGAGTTTTGATGGTTCTGATAGCTTCGTATGGTGATTTTGGACTTAAGCATAAGTTCGATGTTGATTTGGAATTCCCGCTGATTTTTGACTTGAATTGGCGAAAGCTGGAGAGTTGTAGGTTTAGAAGGTTGATAGGTTTGACCGAAGGTTAACTTTATGGATAACGGGCTCGAATAGTGATTCTAAGAGTTGGTATAGGTCCTTTGTGTCACTTGTGACTTGCATGCTAAATTTGAGGTCTTTTGGATTTGTTTAGGCCTAATCGGTGCAAGTTTTGAATTTGGAACTGTTTATTAGTTCATTACGCTTGAATTGAGGTGTTGTTCATAGTTTTGATGATGTTTGGTGTGATTTAAGGCCTCTAGTAGGTTCATGCGATGTCTTAGTACTTGATGGTATGTTCGGACGGGATCCCGAGGGGTTCCACGTGTGATTCAGATTGAATTCTGATTTGTTTTTGAGTGTTGAAGGACTACTGAAGCCTGCTGAGCACTGGTGCAATCGCACATGTGATAGTTGGGCCGTAGGTGCGGTGCTGCAGAAGCGAAATCTAAGCCGCAAATGCAAGGTTTGGGCCTGGGGGCTGGGTCCGCTGGTGCGGTCAATGGCGTGCAGGTGCGCGACCACAAAAGTGGATTTCTTCCGCAGAAGCGGATATGGGTCTGTTAGCGAGGGAGCATATGTGTGGTGAATTTCCGCAGAAGCGGATGCGCAAACTTGAGGTTTGGGCCTGGGGGCTGGGTCCGCAGGTGCGCTCAATTGCGCGTAGATACGCGACTGCAGAAGCTGATATGGGTCTGTTATTGAGGACCACATGTGCGATTATATTTCCACAGAAGCGGATGCACAAATGTGCGTAAAGTTCAGCAAAACTGGAATTTCCAAAGTTAATGACGGGCCGCATCAGCGATGCTTTTTCCGTAGAGGCGGTGTCGGAGAAGCGACTGATGGACCGAGATATGAAAATCACTAAGAAGAAATAGGCTAGATCTACGGATTCATCCCATTTCCCACTTTTTGAGTTAGAGAGTTCGGTTTTGCACCATTTTTTGGGGGGATCTTTAAGGTTTGGATTAGGGTTATTGGTTTCTGCTCGGATTAGTTTATTATTCGTTAATCGATCTTTGTTTTTATCATTTAATTAGTGATTTGAATTGGAGAAATTGGGATTTTGTTAAAAAAACTTTCCTAAACCATAAATTGAGATTTTGAAGGTTGATTTTAAGTTGGAATTGGAAATTTTTTGTATGGTTGGACTCGTATGTGAATGGGTGTTCGAAATTTATAAGTTTGGTTGGGTTTAGATGTGTAGGCTCGGCATTGACTTTTTGAGTTGCTTTTTTATTTTCATTAAACATTGAAACTTTATTTATCCGGAATTGCTTCCTATGGCTTGTATTTATTGTATTGAGTTATTTTTGCTAGATTCGAGCCGTCTGGAGTTGTATTTGCATGGAAAAGGCTTATTAAGGGATTGCTTTAGATTGTTTGAGATAAATATCTTGCCTAACTTTTTGTGGGGGAATCTACCCCTTGGGATTTGGGTTGATTGTGTTATTTGAATTATGTGGAAGACATGTAGGCAAGTGTGTATACGAGCTTATATGTGGTATTTTGACTGGTTTTAGACTCTTAGGCTCTTTCATGCACTTCATTGGAAATTGTCATATCATGCTATATCTCTATTGTTAAATGTCAATTGCTCGTACATGCTTTACTTGATGTTTTATCTTTATTTGTCAAACATGCTCTTATATGCTTTATTTGTCATTGTTATCTCTCTTATTGTCATGTGCCTCTTTATTTGTCGAGTCATTCTTATTTGAAGTTGTTATTTCATGATGTCTCTGTGTGTTGAATTATCCGTATGCATTAGATGTATTTGCTATTTCATACTATCTTATTCATCGGTAAGCTTATGTTGTACATATGAATTGGAAGTTGTCTTTTCGTGGGAATACATTCATTTTGAGTTATTGAAGTTGAAGTTATGAAAGCTATTATCACATTGAGGTTGAAATTGTTGATTATTGAGATATCTTTCTTTGTTGAGAAATTCTCATTCATATTGTTACTATTGAGATTTGTGTGCTCATTATGGTTGAGTCGCGGGCTATAAGCTGTAGTAATATTGGTATTGTTGATTATGGAAAATATTGTGACATATGGTCATCTGTGGTGCAAGTTGTTAATTGTGTTGTGGTGTTGATACACATGCGGTGGTATAAGGATAGGGGTTGATACGCATGAGGTGAGATAAGGTGGGATTTATACGCGTGTTGCTAGTAAGGGAATTACTTGAAGCACGCGGTGAGATAAGAGGGCTAAAACGTGTGTAGATACTTCGGAAAAAATGTTTTCAAAATTAACACAAAGCTCACGCGGTGATATATGGAAGATTGTGATTGTGATTTTGGTTTGTGAAATGAGGTTGTGAGGTCTGGTACCTCGGTTGCGATTCTTGCTGTACATTCTATATTAAAAAGGCTTGCTGGTTGAACTGTTTCTTGACCCGAAATTCCAACCTCGGGGTCGTGGCGGCGCTTAATATCCACTTGCTAGGCAAGCCGACGTGAAATAGACAATTAACGAATTTTAACAGTTCAAAACAAAATAACAATATTCAACGAGAAATAAATGCCAAACCTAGCACAGTACGAATGTAAACCACGTCCTAGTCTGAAATAACTACAATCGAAAGGGATAAACAGTAAAAGTAGGAAATAGAAGGGGAATTCATGGTGAGAATGCCAACAAATCCACCTTAAGTGTCCAAGTGAATGTGCCCTAAGCCGTCGTACCTCAGGCACCGCTGGTACCAATACCAGTATCTGCACAAGAAGTGAAGAAGTGTAGTATGTGTACAACCGACCCAATTTACTCCGTAAGTGTCGAGCCGAACCTCGATGATGTAGTGACGAAGTTATGACAAGACACCTATGTAAAAGCCATATACAAGTATGTATAAAGCAGCAAAATAATAATAAGAATGATAGAATATTAATTGGGAGGGGACATGCAAAAGGAGGAACATATTATAAAAACGGCAAGTATGAAAATCATGAAATAACATCTTCCCAATTAAGCAACAACATAACCAAGTAAATCAAAAAAACCGGAAATCAAATTAAACAGTGATATGAAAATAGCACGACATCACCCTTCGTGCTTTTACTCTCGTCCTCACGGTGTAATATCATGAATATAATGGCATGACATTATCCTTCGTGCTATTACGCACCGGTACGAAATCACCCTTCGTGATTTTACTCTCAAATCTCTCAATATGTGATAATGAAAATAAGGCACGGGAATACCCTTCATCCTTCTCTCTCTTCCTCAACAAGCAACAATATAAATCTGAATAACAAAAACAATCCAGGGAATAATTTCACTTCAAATATTGTGCCATGATATAAAACTTCAACTTCAAAAATATTCAACATCTTCAAAATAAACAATAAATACGAAATGAATAAATAAAAGAAGTGATCATCTAACCTAAGCATGAAAAAGAATTATTAAAAAAAACTAAGCATGGATAACATTATTAACGAAACAAAATAATACAAAAAAGTAATTTTCACCCGCATGCTTTAACCCAATGACAACTCATAGGTACTCGTCACCTCACATATAAGTTGTCCCCACACATAAAACACGTAGCAAATAGACCAACAAGTCTCAGTCCCTCAAGTCAAGGTTAATCACGACACTTACCTCACTCCGCAACTAAGTCAATGGTCAACCGCGACTTTTCCTCTAGAATTAGCTTCCAAACCAATCAAATCTAACCAAATATTGTTCAAATAATTCAAAAAAAGCTTTAGAAACTACCCACGAGTGAAAAAGATTCTATCAATTAATTTTTTAGAAAAAGTCAACAAAAGTCAAACCCGAGCTCGTTTAGTCAAAACCTGAGATTTGGACCAAAACCCAATTACCCATTCACACCCGAGTCCGGTTATGCGATTAGTTTCAAAATTCGATCTCAATTTGAGGTCTAAACTCAATTACTCAAAATTCCCAATTACTACCTAAATCCCTAATTTCTACCATAAAAAACATAGATTAAAGGTTACAAATCAATGGGTATTTATGGAAGTAAGGAGAATAGTTTAAAATCTGCTAACCTATAAAGTTGCGGTGAAAAACCTCTTCAAAATTGCTTCTAGGCCGAGCTCAAACTTGAAAATGGCGAGAAATGGGAAAATTCCTGATTTTTGGACTATTTTAAATCATTGGCATCAGATCTTCTTCACATTCGAGAAATACCTGACGTAATATCGAAGCATAGAGGCCCAATTGGCCTTCGCATTCGTAAGATACTCTTCGCGTTAGCGATCACCTCTCCCCTAGCCTTCGTGTTCGCGAGCCTAAGGTCGCATTCGCGTAGAATATCGGAGATCCTCTCCAAGACCCCATTACCCTGCGTGTTCGCGAATGGACAATTGCGTTCGCGAAGGGTAAGCCCCTCACTACATCGCGTTTGCGACCGTTTCCTCGCGTTCGCGAAGAACGATTTCCACCCCGGATTCCCCTTTGAGATTGCGAAGCACAATTTACCAGACATCAGTAACAACAAAAACCAATAAATTTTCAAGTTTAAATTGGTCTGTAGGCCTATCTGAAACTCAGCCGAGCACCGTGGGCTCCAAACCAAACATGCACACAAGTGTTATAACATCATATGAACTCGCTCGCGCGATCAAAACACCAAAATAACGCCTACACCTATGAATCGGACATCAATATGAATGAAATTTTCAAAGAAACTCAAGAACTTCCAAATTCACAGCCAAGCGTCCCAATCTTATCAAATCAACTCCGTTTTGCACCAAATTTTGCAAACAAGTTTTAAATAGTAAAATGAACCTATACCAAGTTCCAAAATAGAAATCCAAACCCCATTGCAATATAGTAAACCTACGTTCAAACATAGGCATATGTCCAAGTCCAAAATCACGATACGTACCCACCGACATCGTCAAAATACCGATCCGGGGTCGTTTACATAAAATATTTACCATAATAAACTCAAGTAATTTTTTAATGCTAAAATTCATGTTTCCTCCAATTCATTACGTAATATATTTTCGAAAAAAGACACGGACTGTGCATTCAAATCGAGAAATACTAAAAGGAGCTAATCGATGTCTGGGAACACGAAAATAAGGGCTAGAACTCAAAATGATCTATCGATTCATCACATTCTCCACCTTTAAACAAAATTTCGTCCTCGAACAAACATAGAAAGGTACTTGGACTGGGAAAAGGTGGGGGTATCTACTTCGCGTATCGGACTCGGACTCCCACGTATCTGCCTCAATCGGGTGACCTCTCCTCTACACTTTAACAGAATTATAACTCTTATACCTCAACTTCAAGACTTGCCGTGCTAGAGTGGTCACCGGCTCCTCTTCGTAAGTCAAATCCTTGTCCAATTGGACTGATTTGAAATCTAATACATGGGACGAATCACCGTGATACTTCCGGAGCATGGAAATATGGAACACTGGCTGAACTACTGATAAGCTAGGTCGCAATACAAGCTTGTAGGCCACCTCACCAACATTCTCAAGGATTTCAAAGGGTTCGATATACCTAGGGCTCGACTTGCCCTTTTTCCCTAACCTCATCACACCTTTCATGGGTGAAACCCGGAGCAAAAACCTCTCTCCAACCATGAATGCAACATCACGAACTCTCTGATTGGCATAACTCTTCTGCCTAGACTGTGCTGTACGAAGCCAATCATGAATCATCATAACCTTTTCCAAGGCGTTCAGAACCAAATCAGTACCCAACAACCGAGCCTCTCCTAGCAAAAACCAACCAACTGGAGAACGACACGGCCTCCCATATAAGGCCTCATAATGAGCCATATGAATACTCGATTGGTAGCTGTTATTGTAGGCAAAATCCGAAAGTGCCAAGAACCCCCGAAATCCATAAAGCATATTGGTTTATTGTTCCACAAAAGTCATGTCATTGGATTCATGACTCGTTGACGTTAGGGTGGCTTACCTAATTGTGCGTCGATACCAAGGACCGACTCACCTAAGGTTTATGCAATATGACCTATGTTTGCTAGAGTAGAGTGTTTCCTAATTTTTAATTGGACTGAATACTACGAGAAGTTATATCAGTTGACCTGACAAAGCCATTCTCTGAAACTAAAGAATTATGAAAGAAGGATCGGTGGGGTGTAAAAACAACCCTCGCGTCCCATTGTATGTGATAGTGTACGGCCTAGACTCGATAGGAAAGAGTGTGATGAGAGATATATAAAGCAGCAACAGATAATTTAATGTTAGTAATTGTATCAGTCAAAATCAAACTAGAGAAATTCGACACGCAGAAACGATTGTGACGAGTGACCTGCAAATCAACATGGGCAGTTGGGCCAAGGTCGATCAGTGACCAACACAACAAGCCGCCGAGTGGTTCATCAGGGCCGAGGTCGAGCCTCATAAATAAAAGTAACGGCTAGTGTAGCTTTGGAACTTTTATTTGTACCTTTTAGGGTTCTTTGGGAATATCCCATATAAATAGTATAAGAGATAAGGCAAAAGGCATGTAATATTCGAGGTGATAAGAACTATTTTGAAAAGCAAGCTCTCTAGATAAATACAAAGAATGCCTTTCTAAAGATATTGGTCCTTTTGGATTATTCCTTGCCATTTCCACCAGATGCGAGAAAGTCTTCAATGTTCTTATCTGTTTCTTGTCACTCATTGTCACGACCCAAACCAAAGGGCCGCGATGGGCACCCGGTGCCATACTCAACCGAGTACCAACGTAACATATATTTCTTATCATACTATCATGAGTAAATGAGCCAGAAAACCCGTCATGAGATAACAAGAATAAAACATAAGGGAATGCTCAACATATGATGACCCAACATGATATACAAACTTATACATATGACATACGGGCCTATAAGGCCGACATGACCATTTGTAAACTCAAAACATAGGCCGACAAGGCCATACAAGTATCCATACACCTGACATCTGTCTACAAGCCTCTAAGAGTACATAAAAATCATAAAGGTCAGGACAGGGCCCCGCTATACCAATCAATACATATCCAAAGCATACTGACCAAATAGGCAACTCCGGAGCAAGTGGAGTGCGCCAACACCTTCGCTGAGCTGATAGACTAATAAGAGGACTGTGAACCTATCAATCGGGACCTGCGAGCATGAAACGCAGTGTCCCCAGGCAAAAGGGACGTCAATACGAATAAAGTACCGAGTATGTAAGGCAGGAAAGCATAAACAAGAACAGTAATGTAAAGAGTGATAGAGAACATACAACCTGTAACATCTGAGTGCCTCTGGGGGCTACTGACATGAAATGCATAATACATATATATACATAAACTTTTGAAAACATACGCCTCTGTGGGCATCATCATCATCATATCGTACCCGGCCTCAAAGAGGACTCGGTAAAAACATACCCGGCCATCATAAGGCTCGGTAGAATCGTACCCGGCCACGTGGAGCACGGTAAACCCAACTGATCAGTGGTTGCACAATAGGTGCCATACCCGGCCGTCTATAGCGCGGCTCGGTAGAGTAAAATAGATACATATATATAATGCATGCTCGACTCATTGACTCACGTTCTAAACCTTTCTGAGTAACTTAAGAACATTATGGACATCCATACCCTCAATATGAACCTTAGTAGGATTCAAGGATCATACACACTTGGTTAGAATAATTTTATAAGGAAAGAACAACATGGACAACCTTAGTTGCTAGGAGTAGATCCGTTATGATTAGCGTATTCGTTTCACTTTAGATCATGCCAAAAGAAAGAAGAGATTGCCTTAACATACCTTAACTCCATTGAGTCCTTAATACCTTCCAAGTAATTCTTCGAATAACTCAACCCAATCTATCATAGCATAAGGAGATTCAAAATTAGTGTTGAGTAAAGGCTATGTCCGCAACTTAAGCTAGTAGCTCGTTTATGTAAATTCGGGCAGCATCTCCCTTGTAACAAGGGCCTCCTCCAATACCATATACCAACAACAACAGCCAGGGATGTCCAGCAACCTATAAATATCAATAACAAGACACCATATAACAACAACAAGTCACAACTACTTCACGACAAGCGGCAAGCTCCGATTGGAATCCGTATAACCCATATCACCCCTTATAGACTTCTTACATTAATTTAACAGTATCATTAACATGATAATGAAGTCATTCATCAATGATTCCATCCTTATACCATATATTTATAACAAAGGAAACAATCCTCAACTCCAACTATCTTCAATTAGTAGCTTTATTCACTAGTTCATGTCTACTCCATCCATTTAACTTAATCAACATCAAGATAACCTTAAGCACATGCAAGAAGACAATACACACAACTCCTATAGTAACTTCAAGTCGAAATCCAAGTTATATTCAGCTCACAACAACCCTCAATAGCAATACAACACCATAGAAGTGACTTAAGCTAATCCAAGTACTATCTTGTAGTTTATCATCCTAACAACTTAACCAACATACAAGCAAGCTTAATCACAATTATTAGGCTGTTATACTCATCTTAGACAGCAGCAACAACTTGGAATTTCATCCAAATACAGCCCACAACAATCCTCAATGACAACACAACCTCAAAGAGGTGTTGTTCTTCACTAGAGCTAAGTTTTGATGTTGAGATATGGTGTAATCACTTTGGAATCACTTCAAACACTTGTGGAATATGTTTAAAAGGGTTAGGAGAAGCTTGGAGACGAAGTTGAGTTGAAAATAAGTGAAAAATAGGCGTCCAAATCGTTTATAAAGTGAAGTAGGTCGACCACCGCCTAAGTGGGTCCCATTGGGAGCTGCTTGCGCGGTCTCGCAAAAATGCGAATATCTCTCTACTCCGATGTCGTATTGACGAATGGTTTAATGCGTTGGAAGCTAGACTCGTAGATCTTCAATTTTATATGTAGATCATCCATTTATGACAAGTATATTGGGAAAAAAGTGCATCTACATTTGACCTAAATTTCAGCACATTATAAATGCAACTTGTGATGATCTTTGCTAACTTTTGTTCCATAACTCGTTTGACTTAAAAACATAACACAGGACTATCATACGACTACAATAAATTATAAATTAACCTCCTCATCATGTTAATCACCCTAGTCTCACCCCACAACAATATGTTATAACATTCCAAACTTGTCGATTTTCGACGAAATTTATTTTCTTCAATTCGTTTAGCTTCTAAGCCTTCAAACCCTCTTGCTACTTGGTATTAATGATCTTAAAAATTTGTAACCTCCACGTTAACATGATGAACTAACTTTGTAAACTTTTCAAAGATGATTCCATTTCTGAGCTTACATTAATTGACTTATGACGTACTCTTATGTACGAAAACATGGGGTGTAACATCATTCCCCCCTTTGGAACATTCGTCCTCGAATGTTGACTAATGCGCTTATCAGTCTCATAACCTGTAGCTCTTAAGAATACTTTAATATTGTCCTTGACATCTAGGAAATTGTTCTGTAAATAAATCCAAAGGCCAGGGTATTCCCCCCTTTAGGCCTCTTTCTCACACCACGACCTGTGGTCGGAATTCTTTTAATCTCGTAACTGTTGTTACCTTCTGTCATGCATCATGTACAACCGTGTATTTGTATATGTGTCTATGCGACTCTTCTCTCCTTTTTCCTCCAGCTTTTAGCCAATCTCTAGGCCTCACTTTGTGAACATATGCAGAACTATGACAAGACGTCTCTCAAGGCATCTATAGGTGTACTAAAGTTCTTCGCTTGGTACTTTATCGAACTTACGACTATTGCTATATCTTGTTTCATAGCCTTGTATATCTATCCTTATGGCTTTACTACATCTAGGTAGGTTATACTATACCATAACACTTACTTCGTTTTATTATTACCGAGGTTTGCTACCCAACTTCAGGTTACTCTCTCACTACTTATCTTATATGTATAAATCTAAGTCATTTAATGCTTCCTTATTACTGTTCATCTAAATAATGGCATCATAATCTCCTCTCATATGTTGGAACTCTTATCTATCTATTATTGATTCACCTTAATGGTGATCTATAATCCACCATTGATAACTTGAAACCTTTTACGTAATACATTGTCACTAGGGCTCACATCTCATCGGGAAATATCTGAAGTGATTTGTCCGATCCACCTAGGGAAGATACTATACTTCCATAACCATATTTCATAGCATCCTATCACGATTCATCTTATGGGTATTCCAATCCCGTGCAATTCATAAAATTCCTTTTCTTTAAATTATTCCTCAATCAAAGGCCTAAATGTCATCCTCTTATCTATCACAATTACACCCTTATTCTACTAACGGGGCAGCATTTCCTCTCTTCTAATTGCTCCTAGTCTTAGACTCCTATGTGTTCATTCAGGCTGTACCAAGCTTTTTATTACATATGGAAATCATCATTCCCTTGTTTTGATGGGTTTAATCCCGAGGACTTACATATTCTCGTCACCTTCTCACTCACCTTTTCATATCCTTACTCCTATCTACCTAAAACCTTGTTGCTCTACGATACTTTACCTTACGACCTACACCTATCTATTTATACTACTCGCAACCTTCATTTAACTTGCTAGCACCATAAATTTCCATTCTTGCCTTCTCAGTTGTCCTTAAATGTAACCAATTACTTTTCCTGGTCGTTCTATCACTTGTTGCATGAATACTTGGCTTGTCTTATTGCCCACGAATACTGTACTTTCCTATACCTCGTATGATCTCAAACATCACCTTTGATGATTTTTTTTTGTTTTTCCGTTCATTAGCCATGATAGGTGCCACTTTCTTATGGAGTGTATACAATATTGTAGTGAGACTGTTGGTACAAGAACATTTACTCTTTAGCTCACTATGCTTAGGTGGAAACCTTTTTTTCCTTATTTCCTCAGCCACTCTTTTGTTGTAGTACTTAGGGAGACCTTCTGGCTTTTGTAAAGTTGCGAGCTTGTTATATCGTACGCCCGAAGGAAATTTTCGTTGTTCTTACTCGCCTATAATAATCCTTAGTTACGTAACTTTGTGCCCTTGTGCTCGTAGGGTTACTTCTAAGCTCAAATTTTGATTGTCTCCTTAGTGGCACTCTCTCTTATTTTCATAAAACTTAAACGGTACCTTTAACTGCCTCAACTCCTATCTAAAATTTTTTTTTAGATGATTGCGATCTCGTATATGTGAGACTGAATTCCCTATGCTGTGGTTCATTACATTTATCTAGCATGATTACCACTCGTACTGGCTCCTTATGTATCAAGTGTTCATTCACACTTATTTATCAATAACATCTGGTGTGGGAACCCTTACTGCCTCTCTCCGACGGCGTGCTTGTGTAATGTTCTGGAGTCGCAACATATCTGTAGGAACTGAACAAATGCAACATCATCCCTTTCTCCTTTATACCACATTCTTCCTTTACCATTCCATAGTTACCTGAACCGCTTAACTCCGACTTAATACCATATCACACCATATTCCCCCCTTTACGGGAGTACTAAGATTTAGTACTACGACGATCTACCTATAGATGTTTCACCTCTTCATCTTTGGCGTCTTTTCACATTATCAATGAACCTTAATAGTCTTATGGTAACCTTCTGTACAAGGGATAACTTAATTTCTTACGCACTAAGGTGACACCTAGTGTAACTGGCACACTTAGTCCCTTAAGATTAACTCTGCTCAGAGTGCTTGCTTTAGGTAAGCGACTTCCTAAATGACCTTTAATGGTTATTCGTCTGTTGTCTATTATATTATTGTTGGAGCACGATCTCTGAAATTCTCACGATGTCGACCATTATCAAATCCTCCGGTCCTTAATTCATGTTCGGTTTTATCTTGTTTNCCCATGATAGTATGATAAGAAAGATATGTTACGTTGGTACTCGGTTGAGTAAGGCACCGGGTGCCCGTCGCGGCCCTTCGGTTTGGGTCGTGACACTTCATTTAACTTGCTAGCACCATAAATTTCCTTTCTTGCCTTCTCAGTTGTCCTTAAATGTAACCAATTACTTTTCCTGGTCGTTCTATCACTTGTTGCATGAATACTTGGCTTGTCTTATTGCCCACGAATACTGTAATTTCCTATACCTCGTATGATCTCAAACATCACCTTTGATGACTTTTTTTTCCATTCATTAGCCATGATAGGTGC
This sequence comes from Nicotiana attenuata, assembly GCF_001879085.1. NCBI lineage: Eukaryota > Viridiplantae > Streptophyta > Magnoliopsida > Solanales > Solanaceae > Nicotiana > Nicotiana attenuata. Next base: position 362,442 of record NW_017670765.1, on the reverse strand, counting down.
CACTTTCTTATGGAGTGTATACAATATTGTAGTGAGACTGTTGGTACAAGAACATTTACTCTTTAGCTCACTATGCTTAGGTGGAAACCTTCTTCCTTATTTCCTCAGCCAGTCTTTCGTTGTAGTACTTAGGGAGACCTTCTGGCTCTTGTAAAGTTGCGAGCTTGTTATATCGTACACGCCCGAAGGAAATTTTCGTTGTTCTTACTCGCCTATAATAATCCTTAGTTACGTAACTTTGTGCCCTTGTTTGTGCTCGTAGGGTTACTTCTAAGCTCAAATTTTGATTGTCTCCTTAGTGGCACTCTCTCTTATTTTCATAAAACTTAAACGGTACCTTTAACTGCCTCAACTCCTATCTAAAATTTTTTTTTAGATGATTGCGATCTCGTATATGTGAGACTGAATTCCCTATGCTGCGGTTCATTACATTTATCTTGCATGATCTATTGGTTTATCTGTGACCTCTTGTCTAGCCATAACCGGGCTCTTCCTGAATCAACTACTAATTACTCATTGTTCCATTCTCATATATATATATATATATATATATATATATATATATATATATATATATATATATATATATATATATATTGCATAATCTCTCTCGGGATATATCCCCTGTCTTAACTTACCTCTCGCCACTAGCTCCTGATGTATCAAGTGTCCATTCACACTTATTTATCAATAATATCCTGGCCGGAAACTTTTACTGCCTCTCCCCGGTGTCGTGCTTGCATAATGTTCTGGAGTCGCAACATATCTGTAGGAACTGAATAAATGCAACATCATTCTTTTATCCTTTTTACCACATTCTTCCTTTACCATTCCATAGTTACCTGAACCGCTTAACTCTGACTTAATACCATATCACACCATATTCCCCCCTTTACGGGAGTACTAAGATTTAGTACTACGAGGATCTACCTATAGATGTTTTACCTCTTCATCTTTGGCACCTTTTCACATTATCAATGAACCTTAATCTCCTTATGGTAACCTTCTGTACCAGGGATAACTAAATTTCTTACGCACAAAGGTGACACCTAGTGTAACTGGCACACTTAGTCCCTTAAGATTAACTTTGCTCAGAGTGCTAGCTTTAGGTAAGCGACTTCCTAAATGACCTTTAAAGGTTACTAATCCGTTGTCTATTATATTATTGTTGGAGCACGATCTCTGAAAATTTTCACGATGTCGACCATTATCAAATCCTCCGGTCCCTAATTCATGTTCGGTTTTATCTTGTTTACTAGACCATACTAATTTCTGTTACTATAGGGGGTCTAACTTAGCCTTTTTGTAATTGCGTTGGACTCAGCAACTCCTTTCTCGAAATGAGGATATGACCTTTAGCCTATACTCTATTATTGTCTCAAGGCCTGTCACCTTTTGTCTATTCCTTAACTTGACTATAGACTCTATCATTCTGTCATATTTTGATTTACCATTATCATCCATTTATCACATCTTACTCATAATGCTTCAATTACTCTCTTCTTATTCTCCGGCTAATATCTGTCTATCACTTTATTCTGATAACTTCAACAAAACATTCTTTTACTTTTAGCTCCCCTTGCTTCATCTCACTGGCTCTTTAGGTCACCTAGCATTCTCTCTTTACTAGGAACGGGAGCCATACAAAGGTAAATATTTATCCCTTCTAGGATTCCAGTGCCACTCCCTTAAATTTTTCCATACATTCTAGTATTCATATCTGAATGTACTATTCTAGATTGCACCATCAGGGTATCTCACAAGGAGAACTATTACCACATGTGCAATATCCTTTGGGAATGTTAGCTAATGATAATAATCCATCTACAATTTTGGGTTACTCTAGCCCCAATTGGATCTTGCTATCCCCTTCTTCTCTTAAACTATATCTGTCAACTCCTATAGGGCATATTGAGAATGGCGTGGCCAATTGTACATACCTCTGTTACTGTTGAAGGTAACTAAGAATACATATATTTCTCTGCCTGAATTGTAAAAACTCAAAACCTTCACTAACTGGTACCTCGTAACCTTCGCCACCTTCCTTCTTTTACTTGTTGAAACTTGTGTCTATTTTTTGATTTTCTTGTTGCTTTTTAAACCATATGGGTAGATAGATTTTCATGCCTTAGGCCTCCTTATCAAGAAACTTACGCGTCTTAGTACACACGTGATCTGTTGAAGATCTCACATTTACTCATCATAAGCTTAATGCAAAATCAAGTTCCTCTGACTCAACTTTTCCACAACCACATTCAATCTCATACCAACTGCCTGTTTGGATGAGGTACCGTTGTATTACGAATACAATAGAAATTAGAAGTTTGAATTCTTACAATTGAGCTCTACAACACGATCTAGAGTAAGAAGAAAGAGTGACAGTCCTAAATGCCCTGTAGCCTCCTGCTTATAAGTGTGGTGCACAACACACCCATAAACAAGACTCTACTAGACACGGCTTGTAGACTCCCTAGGACAGAACTGCTCTGATACCACTTCTGTCACGACCCAAACCGAAGGGCCGCGATGGGCACCCGGTGCCTTACTCAACCGAGTACCAACGTAACATATCTTTCTTATCATACTATCATGAGTAAATGAGCCAGAAAACCCGTCATGAGATAACAAGAATAAAACATAAGGGAATACTCAACATATGATGACCCAACATGATATACAAACTTATACATATGACATACGGGCCTATAAGGCCGACGTGACCATTTGTAAACTCAAAACATAGGCCGACAAGGCCATACAAGTATCCATACACCTGACATCTGTCTACAAGCCTCTAAGAGTACATAAAATCATAAAGGTCAGGACAGGGCCCCGCTATACCAATCAATACATATCCAAAGCATACTGACCAAATAGGCAACTCCGGAGCAAGTGGAGTGCGCCAACACCTTCGCTGAGCTGATAGACTAATAAGAGGACTGTGAACCTATCAATCGGGACCTGCGAGCATGAAACGCAGCGTCCCCAGGCAAAAGGGACGTCAGTACGAATAAAGTACCGAGTATGTAAGGCAGGAAAGCATAAACAAGAACAGTAATGTAAAGAGTGATAGAGAAGATACAACCTGTAACATCTGAGTGCCTCTGGGGGCTACTGACATGAAATGCATAATACATATATATACATAAACTTTTGAAAACATACGCCTCTGTGGGCATCATCATCATCATATCGTACCCGGCCTCAAAGAGGACTCGGTAAAAACATACCCGGCCATCATAAGGCTCGGTAGAATCGTACCCGGCCACGTGGAGCTCGGTAAACCCAACTGATCAGTGGTTGCACAATAGGTGCCATACCCGGCCGTCTATAGCGCGGCTCGGTAGAGTAAAATAGATACATATATAATGCATGCTCGACTCATGGACTCACGTTCTAAACCTTTCGGAGTAACTTAAGAACATTATGGACATCCATACCCTCAATATGAACCTTAGTAGGATTCAAGGATCATACACACTTGGTTAGAATAATTTTATAAGGAAAGAACAACATGGACAACCTTAGTTGCTAGGAGTAGATCCGTTATGATTAGCGTATTCGTTTCACTTTAGATCATGCCAAAAGAAAGAAGGAGATTGCCTTAACATACCTTAACTCCATTGAGTCCTTAATACCTTCCAAGTAATTCTTCGAATAACTCAACCCGATCTATCATAGCATAAGGAGATTCAAAATCAGTGTTGAACAAAGGCTAAGTCCGCAACTTAAGCTAGTAGCTCGTCTACGTAAATTCGGGCAGCATCTCCCTTGTAACAAGGGCCTCCTCCAATACCATATACCAACAACAACAGCCAGGGAAGTCCAGCAACCTATAAATATCAATAACAAGACACCATATAACAACAACAAGTCACAACTACTTCACGACGAGCGGCAAGCTCCGATTGGAATCCGTATAACCCATATCACCCCTTATAGACTTCTTACATTAATTTAAAAGTATCATTAACATGATAATGAAGTCATTCATCAATGATTCCATCCTTATACCATATATTTATAACAAAGGAAACAATCCTCAACTCCAACTATCTTCAATTAGTAGCTTTATTCACTAGTTGACGTCTACTCCATCCATTTAACTTAATCAACATCAAGATAACCTTAAGCACATGCAAGAAGACAATACACACAACTCCTATAGTAACTTCAAGTCGAAATCCAAGTTATATTCAGCTCACAACAACCCTCAATAGCAATACAACACCATAGAAGTGAATTAAGCTAATCCAAGTACTATCTTGTAGTTTATCATCCTAACAACTTAACCAACATACAAGCAAGCTTAATCACAATTAGTAGGCTGTTATACTCATCTTAGACAGCAGCAACAACTTGGAATTTCATCCAAATACAGCCCACAACAATCCTCAATGACAACACAACCTCAAAGAGGTGTTGTTCTTCACTAGAGCTAAGTTTTGATGTTGAGATATGGTGTAATCACTTTGGAATCACTTCAAACACTTGTGGAATCTGTTTAGAAGGGTTAGGAGAAGTTTGGAGACGAAGTTGAGTTGAAAATAAGTGAAAAATAGGCGTCCAAATCGTTTATAAAGTGAAGTAGGTCGACCACCGCCTAAGTGGGTCCCATTGGGAGCTGCTTGCGCGGTCTCGCGAAAATGCGAATATCTCTCTACTCCGATGTCGTATTGACGAATGGTTTAATGCATTGGAAACTAGACTTGTAGATATTCAATTTGATATGTAGATAATCCATTTATGCCAAGTATATTGGGAGAAAAGTGCATCTACATTTGACCTAAATTTCAGCACATTATAAATGCAACTTGTGATGATCTTTGCTAACTTTTGTTCCATAAATCGTTTGACTTAAAAACATAACACAGGACTATCATACGACTACAATAAATCATAAATTAACCTCCTCATCATGTTAATCACCCTAGTCTCACCCCAAAAGAATATGTTATAACATTCCAAACTTGTCGATTTTTGACGAAACTTATTTTCTTCAATTCGTTTAGCTTCTAAGCCTTCAAACCCTCTTGCTACTTGGTATTAATGATCTTAAAAATTTATAACCTCCACGTTAACATGATGAACTAACTTTGTAAACTTTTCAAAGATGATTCCATTTCTGAGCTTACATTAATTGACTTATGACGTACTCTTACGTACGAAAACATGGGGTGTAACACTCATCACTATTAGAAGGAGGAATCATCTACCTCATTCAACATTGGGAGAATCTTCTCCTTTATTTACATTAGGTGCCATTTACTACCATTTAATATTTGATACTTCTAGCAAATTATTGCCTGCGAAGCATTTAATATACTGTGCAATAAATCTGCCTCGTCCCTGTCTATATCTTCAACATTGCTTATCTTAGATCTGAAGTTATTATATTAACTAGAATAAACCTCTTAAATATCTATTAATTAGTTTATCCAAAGATTATCATTTTTTGGTCAAACAATTTGGCGCGTTCTATGGGGATATTCTAGTTAGAATCTTAGTTTCTTTCAAATCTTAAAAAAAAGAAGAGAAAAAACAACACAAAACCTTGTCTTTTCTTGCGTGCATAATTGAACATGGAAGGTAATGTAGAGGAAAGAGTGAAGGCAGTAGCCAGTCTTACTAACAACCTTCTAAACACCATCAACTCAATCACTTGCTGCCTTTACTCTTTAGTTTTCTGTTGAGGTCTATCCAACGTTAAGAATTCTACCAATAATTCCGAGCCCGATCTTTTCAAAAAAGTGCGTACAGTACTGTCTAATGTTTTTTCACCCAGAGAACTTATTGGATTAATGCGAGCAGAACAAATGGGGCGCGCTTTGGAAGAAGCGATCTGTTACCGAGTCGTCTTATTGGGCGCCGTCTTAGCGTTCCCTGACCAGGATCGCTCCCACACCTGTAGCGTTCGTGATCGGCCTCCTCAACTGTGTATCGATGGAAAGGCAGGGCTATTTGCTTGTTTCGTAGTATGGACCAAAGCAAAGGTTCTGCTGCTATCGATACCTACCCAATTAACCAAATGTATAATCTATCAAGACCGAAGCTTGACCCAGGAAATACCCCGAGAAAGAGGGATCTCCGAGATCCACGGGAAATATGTCTTTTGTAGGTGATGAAAAGGTGTAGTTAATTCACTACAAATAGACTGAACGCCGTAGTAGGTTTTTACCCAAAACTCCGCTCTGATACCTCCTAGAGCACCCCTTCTCCCGAAGTTACGGGGTCATTTTGCCGAGTTCCTTCGACATGGTTCTCTCAAGCTTTGAGATGTGTCTTCACTGGTTATCCGACATCACAAAATTCTTTGATCCCATTACAAAAATGAAGCCACTGGAATAGATAGCAAGGACGTGGCACCAAACGCATCCCCTAGGAGGAGTGATTCACCCCTCCCTCATAGCAGCATCACAACCTCGCACGGCAAAGGGGCCTCTACATCAACAATGGAAGAAGCACCACCGACAGTGAAAAAGCTGCTCGAGGCGTGGCTGACAAACACACTGACCGGCATTCTCGACAATCCCACCAAAAGGATGAACAGAGAAGACGCGAGAGTTTGCATCATACTAGCGACAGACGAGCAGCATGGCCCTTCTCTTGTAAGAAGTATTACTCACAAAGAGGGACGCTGCCCAGTTTGTTGAGCAACCATATAGTGACGAAGCTGCACTACACGCCATACCTAAAACCTTCAAAATGCCGCTATACTTGAAAATGTATGATGGCACGACTGACCTTGAGGATCATGTGACCCATTATGTCACTGCAGTAAAAGGCAACGAACTCGCCAAAGAACAAGTGTCTTCCATATTACTGAAGAAGTTTGGCGAAACCCTCACCGGGGAGCACTAACTTGGTACTCACAGCTACCCGCGCGCTCCATAGAGACGTTCGAGGAAATGGCCGACAAGTTTGTAACTGCTCATGTCGGGGCTAAAAAGTAGAGGCGAGGGTGAATGACATTTTTGCCATTAAACAGTCACCCAGTGAAGGTCTAAGAGATTTCCTCGCCCGATTCAACCGTGTGAGGATGACCTTACCAAATGTATCAGAGGGAATGGTAGTAGCAGCTTGCTAGAGAGAGTTATCTAGGAACGGTCGACAGTGACAAGAAAATTGTTAAGCCGGTTCATGAGGTCGTGAACATGCTTCACCAAGAACATCTGAATGAACTTTTGAGCGGTCGAGGAAGGGCAAACTTTGATCGAGGATGCGAACAGCGTCGGGGTCCACCAAAACCACCCTCAACAACTCGAACCATCCAAATGATCATCGGAGGAGGTGACAACATATCAATCAACAGCGTAAAATTCATGACCAGTCTCAAGCTAAAACGGTAAATCACTCATGAACGGTATGACGAACTCGAAGAGAGTATCATCTTCGATAAGTCGGATACCCACGGTTTTGTCTTTCCTCATTATCATGCCATTGTTATTACTTTACGCATCTTAGATATTGACTTAAAACGTATTATGGTCGATGATGGGAGTGGTGCGTCCATTGTCCCCCCTCGAGTTCTCGCACAAATCAAGCTCTAGGATAGGATAGTGCCATGCTGCATCACACTGATGGGTTTTAACAATGCAATTTAGTGACATTGGGAGAAATCATGCGACCCGTCCTGGCCGGCGGCGTCACTTTGGAGACCATGTTCCACATCATGGACCAGGATACGGCGTACAACGCGATAATAGGTCGCCCCTAGATACACGCCATGAAAGCCGTCCCCTCTAGCCTATATGAAGTCATCAAATTTCCCACCCCTTGGGGAGTATCCAACATCTGAGGAGCGAAACGCACTTCCCGAGAATGCTATCTCATCACCCACGACTGCACATACACCCAACAATTGAAACGCAAAGCCAAGGCCTCAGAGCAATTAATAGGGTCAGGGTAAGGTGATGATGTAGAGAAAGATATCATCAGGGACCCCAAAATCGTAGAAGCCACAGGGTCGACCGAAGAAAATCTCGACCTCGTACAACTTGACAAAGACGACCATATCAAAAAAGCCTACATCGGCCACAAACATCAGGAACCGGGTAAATTCCATCAGCTTTTAGCTAACAACGCATACTTGTTTGCCTTTTCCCATGCAGATATGTCGGGCATCCCGAAAGAAATAGCGACACACAAGTTGAACGTTGACCTGTTTTACCCCTTAGTGCGGCACGTTAGGCAGAAATTCAACTCTGTAATAAATGATGCGATCCGTGATGAGGTTGAAAAACTGCTGGAAAACGGCTCTATCGGAGAAACAAAGTATCCTCAATGGGTCGCCAACGCAGTCATGGTAAAAAAGAAGATTGGGAAATGGCGGATGTGCGTAGACTTCACAGATCTGAACAAAGCCTGCTCGAAAGACTCATTCCCACTACCCATATTGACCAGCTCATTGATGCAATGTCCGAGCACGAGCTATTAAGCTTCTTAGACGCCTACTCGGGCTACACCTAGATCCTCATGGAGGAAGAAGACCAAGAGAAGACCACTTTCATCACTCACCAGGAGACATACTGCTACAGAGTGATGCCTTTTAGACAGAAAAATGTGGGGGCAACGTATAAGAGATTGCTGACAAAAATGTTCAAAGACCAGCTCGGCAAAACCATGAAAGTCTACATCAACGACATGTTGGTCAAGTCAAAAAGGAAAGAGGATCACATCGACCACTTGAAAGAGGCCTTCGACATACTCATACAATACGGTATGAAATTGAACCCCGAAAAGTGCGCCTTCAGTGTAACCTCAGGAATGTTCCACGGGTTCTTAGTATCGCAATGAGGCATGGAGGTCAACCTCGACCAAATGAAAGCTATAGAAGGAATACCGGAGAACCTAACCAGTAAGACTCAAGTACAGAAGTTGACCGGCCGCATAGCCGCCCTGTCGAGGTTCATCTCGCTGTCCTCCGATAGATGCCATAAGTTTTTCGGCGTACTCAAGAAAGACAATGGACTCCAATGGAACTCCGAGTGCATCGAAGCCTCAAAAGAATTAAAGGCGTACCTATCTTCACCACCACTGCTTGCTAAGGCAGAACCTGGGGAATGTCTCTTCATCCACCTGGCCGTATCCGATGTGGCCATGAGTGCGGTCCTGGTCTGAGCAAGCAAAGGTACGCAATCTTCCATTTACTATATTAGCAAAACTTTGGTTGAAGCCAAAACGAGGTACCCACACCTCGAGAAGCTAGTCCTGGCTTTGGTCATAGCTTCACGAAAGCTTAGACCCTATTTCAGTGTCACCCCATCTCAGTCGTCACGACCTTTCCCCTAAGGAGTATTCTGCACAAACCTGAGTTGTCGTGCAGGTTGGCCAAATGAGCCATAGAGTTGAGCGAGCATGATATAACCTATCAACCTCGAAGGGCGATAAAGTCTCCAGTGTTCTCCGACTTCGTCGCCGACTTCAGCACGAAAATAATGCCTGAAGTGGAGAATGAAGACGCCCGTACTTCCCCAAAAATACGTCCTATGGGTTTTGTATACCGATGGCACCTCTAACGCATCAGGATCGGGAGTGGGACTCGTGCTTGAAGTCCCAACAGGCAAAGTGATTCGCCAGTCCATAAGATGCCTAGACATGACTTACAATGAGGCCGAGTACAAGGCCGTGATTGCAGGGGTAAAGTTAGCACTCAAGTACGGAATGAAGCGAGTCGTCCTACGGTGCGACTCTCATCTCATCATCAACCAAGTCACAGGGACTTTTCAATTCAAGAAATAAATATTACAAAAATACCAGACCGAGATCTGCAAGCTGTTACCCGAGTTCGACGAATGCCAGCTCGACCAAATCCCTCGAGCACAGAATATTGAAGTAGATGGCCATGCCAAACTGGCAGCGGCCACTAAAAGCATAACTATAGAAGGGAATGTGGTCACTATCCTCCACTCGTCGATCGACGAAATCGAGGTACGAACTATAAACCTAACTAGGAACTGGCGCAATCATATTGTCACATATTTGCAGGACGAAGTGCTTCCAGACGATAAAAAAGAAGCCAAAAAGCTTCGAATGCAGGCGGCCAGGTACAGAATCATTAATAACGACTTGTACAAAAGAACGTATGGTGGTCCCCTAACAAAATGCTTAGGCCCAAACTAGACGCGACGCGTTCTAGAGGAAGTCCACGAAGCTCACTGCGGAGATCACATCGGCAATCAAGCCCTAGTCGGATGCCTCATACGAGTAGGCTACTACTGGCCCACAATGAAAAAAGAGGCCGCTGACTTTGCAAAAAAATGCGAACAATGCCAAAGATACGCCCCTATGATCCACCAAGCGGGCGAGCACCTCCACTCAGTCACCTCGCTTTGGCCTTTTATCAAATGGGGGATGGACATCGTCGGACCCCTACCGGCAGGACGAGGTAATGTATGATCTCTTTTAGTTTTACCTAACCATTTTTCCAACTGGGTAGAAGCAGGTGCATTCGCCCAAATACGCGAGCAAGAAGTGATCTCCTTCATATGGAGTAATATCGTGTGTCGTTTTGGCCTCCCCAAAGAAATCAATTGTGACAACGGGCCTCAATTCACAGCAAAAAAGATCGTTGCGTTCTTCAAGAAATGGCACATAAAAAGAATACTCTCCATACCATATCATCCTGGGAAATGGGCAAGTAGAGTCCTACAACAAGTCAATATTGAATATCATGAAGAAAAAGCTTGAGAACGCCAATTGACTGGGGCCAGAGTTGCTGCCGCAAGTGGTATGGGCATACCGAACAACACCAAAAACAACCATAGGAGAAACACTGTACTCACTGGTCTATGGGATCGATGCAGTAATATCGGTCGAGGTCTGAGAACAAAGTCTAAGGTAATCACACAACAGCGGCCCGAGAAATGATAAAAGAAGGAGGCAAGACCTCGATTCTGCCGAAGAACGAAGAGACATGGCGTACATAAGGATGGGCACCTAGAAACAACAGGCAGAGCGATACTACAACAATAAAGCCAAGATCAGACCGCTCAAAGTCGGGGACTATGTACTCGAAGCCAAAACACAGGCAATCAAAGATCCATGGGAAGGAAAGCTAGGGGCTAATTGGGACAGACCATACAAAATTACGGCGACAGCAATCGAAGGGCCGTTCCAACTAGAAACGACCGAAGGGAAACTACTACCAAACAACTGGAACATTGCCCACCTCAAGTACTTCAAATTATAAGAAAAGATGTTCTCCGAGCTGTACTTTTATTCCCTCACCTAAGTTTTGTCCAAATTAGGTTTTCTCGGGGAGGTTTTTAATGAGGCGACGAGGAGGACACTTCAAAGATAAGCATGAGCTAGTGAGAATACACGTTGGCAAGTTCATTGCTCGACCCCTCGAATACTTCTCCATTTCGACTAATGAAGGGACTAGGTAGATTGGGACTGGAATACCAGCCCGAAAAACGTGTAAACTTCTCCAATGTATATATGTAAGCAAATAATACAAGCACATGATGTTCGCCTATGTCTCCACCAAGTTTAAACACCGCACCAATCAAGATACTCACATTCGACCTCTTTCGAATTAATTAAGAGTAACATTTGACCTCGCTCGAATCAACTCACATTTGACCTCGTTCGAATTAACTAAGAGTAACATTCGACCTCGCTCGAATCAACTCACATTCGACCTCGTTGGAACTAATTAAGAGTAACATTCGACGTCACTCGAATAAACTCACATTCGACCTCATTCGGATAAACTAAGAGTAACATTCGACCTCGCTCGAATAACCTCACATTCGTCCTCATTCGGACTAATTAAGAGTAACATTCGACCTCGCTCGAATCAACTCACATTTGACCCCATTCGATCCAATTAAGAGTAACATTCGACCTCTCTCGAATCAACTCACATTCGACCTTGATCAAATTAATTAAGAGTAACATTCAACCTCGCTCAAATCAACTCACATTTAACCTCGATTGAATTAATTAAGAGTAACATTTGACCTCGCTTGAATCAACTCACATTCGACCTTGCTCGAATCAACTCACATCCGACCTCGTTCGAATTAATTAAGACACTCACATTCGACCTTGTTTGAATTAGTTAAGAGTAATATTCGACCTCACTCGAATCAACTCACATTTGACCTAGATCAAACTTCATTTCACTGTTAGCCTCGTCCGAATTATTTATGGGACGGTTAACTTTGCTCGAACTAATCAAAGACACACTCAGCTATGTTTGAGTTAGCCCTACCAACAGTTCTTTTAAATCAAGACAATAAATCGAGGAAAATATTCAAGGAAAAAATAGAAGACTCAGAAATAAACAGCAAAAGTAGCATTCCAAATCAAAAAGGTATCTTACAAGGGTCGAACAGATGCCCACAAAATTTTTAAAAAAAATGAAAAGCATCATTCAGCGGCATCGTCCCCGCCTTCATCCTCGCCGGTCGAGTACGCATCATCATACCAAGCACCTTGCTCGATTCGGCCTAGCTCGTCTTCATCATTGCCCGCCCGTGGCGTGGCAGGATCATATCCACAGGCTACCGGAGCTGTGCGTGCCTTGGCACGAGCACCCTCGAACTCAACCTCAGTAACTCTCCCTGTCGCCATCAAGTCCCTAAGTACATCTAGCTGGGCCTCGGCATGGATCCACTTCTCATACGAATCCCGCGCAACATCAGGATAAGCGAAAATGTAAGAGGAGGATGGTCGAGCCAATAGCTGCTCCCTTTCGGCCTCAAGAGCAGCGACCCGGTCATTTAAATTCGTAAAATCTTCCTCAAGCTCTCCAACCTGCTCATCGAGCCTTGCCTCCCCGAGCACGGCCGCCTCTGCTTCACTCGCCCGTTCAGATCTGAGGACGCAGATGACCTCCTATGATGCACAACCTTTTCCAAAGCCGCCATCCCCTAGTCGCCTTTTACTTCTCCAACTCTGTGATCTTCTCGATCAACTCATCACCCAAGTCATTGGTCCTGGTCCAACTCTGTTCAAGTTCAGCCCACAAGGATGCCACTTGGGCCTGAAGATCGGCACTCTTAGCCGCGACCCACCCTGTTCACTCAAGCTCGTTCTCCTTGGCTCTAGGAGCTTCTTTGAGCTCTCTACATTTGCTGATGACCCTCACGAGTTCATCATCCTTCTGCCTCAACTCATCTCTAAGAGACTGGAAATTACCGTCCGCGCTGAATCGGGCGCGTTCTCACAGTACTTGGCACGATACTCAAGAAACTTCAAAACTATTTTCTTAAACACAACCTTCTGCTTCTCCTCTCGCGGGCGCTCTCGATCTCCAAAATTAGAGTCTAGTGAAAAAGGAAGAGCCAAAAAGAGTTAGTAAAAACAAAAAGGAGAAAGGGCGTATGGTATAAGAACAAATAAAAGCAAAAAAACATACCCTTAAAGCCATTGCGGATATGCCTAACGATAGATCAACATCATCAAACGCCCGTAAAGTCCTGTTCTCGGTGCTAGAGCGGAGAGGAACCAAAGAAGGAACTACGCTCTCTATATTCACCAACAAGTCGCAGTCCAAGGGAATGACTATGGTGCGAGTAGACCCCTCCGTCCTCTTTTCTACCCGAGTAATCCCCTCATCGAACATTCGTACCTCTTCGGGGTCGATGTCAGAACAAAACTCATAACCATCTACAACCACACTTTTCCCTCTTTCCTTGGCAGAGAAAGGTACATCGGCCTGCCCTGACAGCAACGGATCACTCCTCGGATCGACATCCACTGCCTCTGATCGCCCTCCTCCTTATACGCGACCTCTAGCAAGGGAGCAATTTCTACATCTAAACGGGGCGCAGTCTCTGTGTTCAATTCTATTCCACCCTCGGGTGCGGCCGTGGCCAGCTCGGGGTCGCCCCTTGTTCACTCTTCATTTTCTACTGCCTCGCCGCCAACGTCTGCTCTCTACATCTTTAGCGGAACTTCTTCCTCCTTGCCTGGTCATGACTTGTCCACTGAGTGCAATATGGGAGAAGTCGGAGTCTCCACTGAAGGGGCTGCTAAGATCCAAGAAGAAGCAGCTATCTGAACGGACTGGCCTGCAGTCGCAGCGAGCATAGATTTGGTCAATGCACCCGATTGATGAAAAGTGGGGGGTAGGATCCCTCGGTCTCTTTGTAGTCCTCCAACATGACAGCAAACATTGAAGTTAAAATCGACCCCACTATAAGAAGGGAGCGAAAAAGAAGATCGAAATGAATAACTTACCAATCGAAGAAGATTTACGTCCAAACTTCTTGTTGAATGACGACCATTCACGGATCCCCACCGTGTGGGGTAAAATTTATCTCGCCCAGTCGCGAATGTTGGAGACCAACGTAGGAGGGTCCCTCTCGGCCGTACAAAAGAGGAAGAAGAACGATTAAATCACCGGAGAGAGACAAAAAAAGCAATCAGTTAGCCAAAACACTTACGGGCGAAGTTCCACGCTTTTGGGAATCCACTGGGGTTTGCCACCACGAGCTCGGTCTTGAGGTAGAAGAAGTTGAACCAAAATCGACGATTTGCCTTATGGTCCATTTTCACTACCAATACCTTAGTCCCACGGTGGCAGAGGTGTATCATCGTACCCTTGTGAAAGCTTGGCGTGAAAAGATATAGCAGATGGCGGATGGAAATCCCACGGTTGGCCAGCTACACATACTTTATCAACATAAGAAAGAGTCTGTAAATATAGGGGGAGAGCTGGGCCGGACAGATGCCATACTAGTGGCAGAATTCCTCCACCAACGGGGAAGAGAAAGAGAATAGCCCACTTGGAATGGATACGTGTAAAACACGCATTATCTCTAACGATGAATATGGATTTCGTCGTTCCCAGCTGGGACCAGGTCGATATGGGCAGGGATGTTATACTTGGTCATAAGCTTGGCAAGATGGGATGCGCCCATTTCAGTCTTCACATGCTCAGGCTCGTCCGCAGGTGACTTCGAGAATTCCGATCTGGCCTTGTCATTATGAGAAATGATTTCCTCCACGGTGGGAAAGCTCTCATCCTCGGCAGCGACAACAACAACATCATCATGAGAAGGCATCCTCACTCCTAGTGGAGTTGTTTCAGGAACCTCACCAGAGACAACGATTGTATCCACCATTTTTGGTTAATTTTAAATAGAGAAGATACCAACTCGAATGAGGCAGAAATAACAGGAATCACTCGAACAGGAAAGGAGAGTAACAGTGCGAATAATGGAAGCAATTGGAGTAGGAACACATAAAGAAGAAGAAGAGAGGAAAAGATACAGGTTCAATGATTGGAAAATGTAAAGATTGAATCAAAGGGTTTCCCCCCTTTATTTATAGAGAACACCGACACTCGGATAGAGACAATTAATCGTCAAATGCACAGGGATCGAAACGATAGGGACAGGGGAAGCGATGCAATGTATCGGGTAGATGCATAATGATGACACGTGAGGCCGTGACGTCACTCTGAACGAATATCATTAAGTGTGGTCCTCAAAACGCCACGTCACTATCTCGGTCGCGATCCTCACCACTGGACCTCCCCATCTGAATTTCTCAAACTATGACAAATGAAGTGTGCCTATCTAGTCGACCAAAAGACGACCTCGATAAGCGGAGGGACTAACTGTATGGGTCAAAATCAAACTAGAGATATTTGACACCCGGAGACGAATGTCATGACTAACCTGCAAATCAATATGGGCAGTTCGGTCGAGGTCGATCAGTGATCAACAGAACAAGCCAATGAGTGGTTTATCAGGGCCGAGGTCGAGCCGCATAAATAAATGTTACGGCTAGTATAGCTTTGGAACCTTCAGAGTGAATATTCAATTGAATATTCCCTCTATTTGTACCTTTTAGGGTTCTTTCGGAATATCACATATAAATTGTATAAGAGATAAGGCAAAAGGCAAAAGGCATGTAATATTCGAGGTGATAAGAATTCTTTTGAAAAGCAAGCTCTCTATATAAGTACAAACAATACCTTTCTAAATAGATTGTTCCTTTTGGATTATTCCTTGTCGTTTCTACCAGATCCGAGAAAGTCTTCAATAATCTTATCAGTTTCTTATCACTCATCATTGTCAGAGAGAGGAATCATCCACCTCATTCAATATTGGGTAAATCTTCTCCTTTATTTGCATTGGATGCCATTTACTGCGATTTAATATTTGATTATTCTAGCACATTATTGCCTACGAAGCATTTAATATATACAGTGCATTGAATATGTCTCGTCCCTATCTATATCTTCTACATTGCTTATCTTACATCTGAAGTTATTATATTTAATGTCACGACCCAAGTTCGCCCTTTGTGAACAGTCGTGACGGCAACTAGTCCCTACGACTAGGTAAGCCTAAAAAATGTGGAAAAGAAAAAATTGCGGAAAGACAACAACTTAAGAACCGAGATAACAAAATGAAATAGTGCTTAAGATGCGGCCCGGCATATAACAGTACAAGAATCTAAACCTAACACTCCCAAAATCCGGAACCCCATGAATCACAAGCTAAGAGTACATAAAAGGCTCTAACTCCAGAATTGTCTATCAACAAGGAAGATACAAAAGGGCTATACTAGCATAGACGTCTCCATACCGATCCGGGAGACTCTAATTAACCGGCTTTTCATTCATGACTCCTATGAACCTAGAGCTCTGATACCAACTTGTCACGACCCAAGTTCGCTCTCCGTGAACATTCGTGATGGCACCTAGTCCCTACGACTAGGTAAGCCTAACAAATGCAGAAAAGAAACAATTGTGGAAAGAAAACAATTTAAAAACCGAGATAACAAAATAAAACATTGTTTAAGATGTCGCCCGGCATATAACAGTACAAGACGAGCTGAATGGACGAGGCGGCTCATATAACCCCTACGATGACGAGCTGAAATTGTGGCACATGCACCAGAATAATGGCCCGACTCTCGAGACCTCTTGGCCTCCCTCCCCTCTCTGTCTCGAGCATGCATACCCTCTACTCTCCTAGCAATGCTCACAACCTGCTGATAAGAGATGTCTATCTCCAACTCCCAGGCCATGCTGGACCTGATACTGGGAATAAGCCCCTCAATGAACCGGCGAACCCTATCGCGAACAATGGAAACCAGGGCTTGTGCATGTCTAGCCAGATCAGTGTAACAGACAGCATACTCTGAGACAGTCATAGTACCCCTAGCGCAAGCGCTCAAACTCCGCATGCCATGCGTCCCTGAGGCTTTGAGGAACGTACTCCCTCGTGAACATATCTGAAAACTGAGTCCAAGTCAGGGAAGCTGCCTCGTCCGGGCTGTCTAACTCATAAGCACGCGACCACTCATAGGCGGCTCCTCGAAGGTGAAAGGTGGTGAAGGAAACCCCGCTCGATCCTGCTATACCCATAGTGCGGAGGATACGGTGACACCCCTCTAGAAATCCCAGAGCATCCTCTGATGCTAGTCCACTGAATGTAGGAGGTTGATACTTCTGGAACCTCTCAAGCCTCTTTTGCTCCTCCTCTGAAGCTACCGCCCTCTCCTCGGCTGAACTGGGGCTACAGGCTATGCCGGTACAATCTCTAGAATCTGCTCAATATGCACTCGCTGCTCTGGAGTGCGGGCGGTAAGAGTCTGTGCTCCTCCCCCGGCCTAGGATGTGGCTGCAGGAAGGGGAAGCAGCCCTGCCTGAGCAAGAGTGGTATACATACTGATAAACTAAGCAAGAGTCTCCTCTAGTGCTAGAGTAGTAGTAGCTGTGGGCGTATTAGGCGCTTGGGCTCCAGTTGGAACTACTGGTGGCTCCTCGTTAGCAGCTCGCGCGAGGGCTCTGGCTGCACCGCTTGCACGTCCTCGGCCTCTACCCCGACCCCGACCTCTGATGACTCTTGTAGGGGGCGCGGATGTCGGGTCACCTCCAGTAGTACGTGTCCTCACCATCTGTGAGAGAATAGAAGACAGGAGTTTAGAAGTTTTGATACCGAAATCTCGCACGACAAGGAACTCAAATGAAGTGAAAATTTTCTTAACAGTTACATAGCCTCTCGTGGATAAGCACAGATGTCTCCATACCGATCCGCGAGACTCTAATAAACCGGCTTGTGATTCATGACTCCTATGAACCTAGAGCTCTGATACCAACTTGTCACGACCCAAGTTCGCCCTCCATGAACATTCGTGACGGCACCTAGTCCCTACGACTAGGAAAGCCTAACAAATGCGAAAAAGAAACAACTGCGGAAAGAAAACATTTTAAAAACTAAGATAACAAAATGAAACAGTGTTTAAGATGCCGCCCAGCATATAACATTACAAGAATCTCAACCTAAGACTCCCAAAATTCGGAACCCCATAAATCACAAGCTAAGAGTACATAGAAGGCTCTAACTCCTGAAATGTCTATCAACAAGGAAGATACAGAAGGGCTATACTAGTACAGAAAATAGAAAGGGACTCTTCGGTCTGTGGACGTGGCAGATATACCTCGAAGTCTCTACAAAAGCACCTCGCCTCAAGGGTGATAAGACTGAGTGAAAGTACCTGGATCTGCACAGGCGAAAACATGTGTAGGAAAGGGTATGAGTACACCAGAACGGTACCCAGTAAGTGCCAAGCCTAACCTCGGTCGAGTAGTGACGAGGAAGGTCAGGGCCCTACAGGTCATAAACAATAATATATAAAGAAGATGAGCAGTAGTACAGAAATACAGATAATGAGAGAAACAACAACCACAACCAAGGCAAATAATCACATAAGGTATACAACTCAACATAGAGATAACAACCGGTGGTCTACTAGGATCCCGTCCTGTAGCCCCAAAAGTAAATAATAAGTAGATCTCCCGGGTGCTGTCCCATAGTCCATATCACTATGCAGGGGGATCTACCGGAATACCACATCCGTAGTCCCAAATAAACCGACAAGGGGGATCTACCGGGAACCTCTCGTAGTCCCAATGTAAACACGCAGCAACAACACAAGAATAATCAACTCAATTCAATTTAATATCTAAATAGACAGGTAATCCTAACATAGCATGCTGCACAGAGTTCAGATAAGGCAGTTTGAGAAAGTAGGCAATTTAGTCATTTAAGCATGCTTTTCTAAGCTAACAGTAAGCTCAAAGTTCAAGTAGTGTAAATAGTGAAGAAAAATACGAAATTATAGGTCTTAAATGAAAAACAAGATTTTCAACAATCAGCACAAGTACGACGCTCGTCACCTCACGTACAAGGCATTTCAAATATCACAGTACCAAATCCTAAGGGGAGTTCCCCCACACAAGGTTAGACAAGCCACTTACCTCGTACCAGCTTAATCAAATCTATACCACTTTCTTGCCACGAGTATCCGACTCCAAATGGCCCAAATCTATTCTAAGTAATTGCATAATGTAAATAACACTTCAAGTAACTAATTCAACTAATTAATTCTAAGCTAATACGCAAAATTAGGAAAAATGACCAAAACGCCCCCGGCCCACGTCTCGGAATCGGGTAAAATTAACAAATTCGGAATCCTCACACTCTCACGAATTCAGTCATACCAAAAGTACCAAAATCGGACCTCAAACAGTCCCTCAAATCACCACTCAAAGCTCTCCAATTAACCAAGCCCTAACCCCCAATTTTACCACTGATTTTCCTTCAAATTTCATGCTTACAATGATAAAAATTACCATAATAACGAGCTTAAGGACCAAAGACCTTACCTCAATGAATCCCTATAAAAATCTCCCTTGAAAATGCCCTCCAAAGCTTCACCCCGAATGAAAAATTGAGAGAAATTGTCAAAAATCGCGAAGGGTGGAATTTATAGTTTCTGCCCCAGCAAAACCGCACCTGCGCTTAAATAGTCGCACCTATGGACCCGCACTTGCGGTCCGAGGTGCACACCTGCGAACTTCACTTAAAACACCAGGGCCGCACCTGCACAATCGCATGTGCGACCAGGACCTCGCTTCTGCGATCCCAGCCTGCCCATCTCTTAGCCGCATCTGCGGCTTCCTATCCGCTCCTGCGTGCCCGCACCTGCGGTCCCCTAGTTGTAGTTGCGGTTATGACAGCAACAGAACTCCTTCTGCTGCCAAACTCAACTCAAAATCACCCGTTAACCACCCGAAATCACCCCGAGGCCACCGAGACCTCAACCAAAGGCACGAGCAAGTCATATACCACCTTCCAAACTTGTACCAATCCTCAAAAAACCTAAAACAACATCGAAACATTGAATTAACCATGGATTCAAGCCTAAAAACTCTAAAGACTTCCGAATTCCGCTTTTGATCAAAAAGTCTATCAAACCTCGTCTGAATGACCTGAAACTTTGCACACACATCCCAAATTATACAACGGACCTACTGTGATTTTCGGAACTCCATTCCGACCCCGATATCAAAATCTCACTATCGAACCGGAAACATCAAAAAATTCAACTTTCGGCATTTCAAGCCTAATTAAGATACAGACCCCCAAAACACAATCCGAACACGTCCCTAAGCCTGAAATCACCCAACGGAGCTAACGGAACCGACGAAATTCCATTTCGAGGCCGTCTTCACACTGCTCTGACTACGGTCCAATTTCTAAAGCTTAAACTCTCATTTAGGGACTAAGTGTCCCAAAACACACCGAAACTCAAAACGAAAGCTCCCGGCAACTCATAATAACAGAAATAAACACGGAAAAAGCAGTTAATAGGGGATCGGGGCGTTACTTCTTAAAACAAACGGCCGGGTCGTTACATTTAACTAGAATAATTAACCTCTTAAATATCGATTAATTAGTTCAACCAAAGATTATCATTTTTTTGGTCAAACAATAATAACATTAAAGCAAGCATATACGTACATAATGAACAAGTAAGGCAGGTAAGCACATAATTGCAAATGAAGCAGTGTTAGAGCAGTATATAAAAATTCCTAAATTTCAGGTCTAGTCTAAGTCTGCTATGGTCAGAACCTAAGAAGTATCCCCAGTAGAGTCGCCATATTATTGCACCCTGTTTTGTGCAATTCAAAACAAGATTCAACTAGTGGTTTCCCAGTTGATGATAAAAGAGAGTCGCCACCTAATATTTGAAGGTATACTAGGGTACCTATTTTAGTTATTAAATTATTATCCTATTAGTCTTCTAACCAGTGCGATTTGGGTATGGGTTCTTGTTCTTCTGATGAAAAGGTGTTAGGCACCCCTAAAATCTACCGGAAGTTAGGGATGGGTGTTCGGGCCGTTCGGATTGGATATGAAAATTTCGGTTTGGATTTTTGATTGTCGGATTGAATAAATGACAATCCAAATCCAATCTAAATAAACTTGGATTGAATCAAATTTCTTATGTTCAGTTTCGGATTAATCGGATTGGATATTTTGGATGTTTGGTTTTGAGCTTATAAGTTGAGATATTTCTTCTTTTTACAATAATGAATATCCAAATGAAGTACTAATATTAAATTTCTTGAAATGTTCATCATTCTTACAATATTTGTCCAAATAAAATATTCAAGTAATGAAGTTATTATCAAGAAAATGCATAAGAGACATTAATACAGCCGATAAGAAGTAGCAATAGTAAAATCATGCCCAAATAGAAAGTATTATAAGAGTTAATTAGTAATTAATATTGACTATAGGAAATAATATTGAATGGGAATAGTATTGAACTTATTATTATTGGCATATGGATAATGGATGAAGTATAAAGTATAAAAAATTTGTATTTTTGGATATACAAAAATCCGAAGTACCAAATCCAATATCACATCCGAAATCCAAACATTTCAAACATTAAATCTAATATCCAATCCGTATTCCGACAATCCAAACAAAAAAATCCAAAATATTCAGATTTTGATTTGGATTTCGGGTTTGCCCAAACTATGCCCACCCTTACCTGAAGTAGCTCCACATAACTTAGACTTGGTTCGGAGAATTAAATGTCTATATTCTACTTTAGTTAGTCCTAAATGTGTGTTGGTTACTCTATGTTACGTTTTAAAAACTTATCATTTTGAAAGGAAATAGTGTATATACTTTGAAAACACGATGTAGGTTTAATTTAGTTAGTCCTAAATGTGTGTTTGTTACTCTATGTAGGTCTACATGATTAATGAGATTTGAAAAATGTCTTTATAACATTTACACCTACAAGATTTGAAAAGACGTAAGATGTGGCTATGTTTGAATACATTATAACATGGTTACTTATAAAATTCTAGTAGAGTAAAGACTATTAGAAATGAGCCTTGAATATACCTTAGGGAATTTGTTTCAATTTGTAGCAACATGTTTGAGGAAAAATATCTTTGAAGATTAATAGTCCTTGATTCCAACCGTGTTGATTTTGTTTAGAAAAAAAACCGACTTTGAACTCTCCCTTTCAATTCCCACCTTTAGAAGAAGAATTGCTTGCTTTTTAAATCTGTTTTGAATTCAAAGAACTTCATTAAAATGGTTAGCGTGATAAAAAATTAAATCTTATGTAATGAAGGATAAATGATCAAAGTGCCAAAATTTTATAGCTAATCGTAATGTAATAATGATTTCTTTTATTACCTATGGATCTCGGCTTGCCTAGGTTCCTGGAAGGCTTAAGGGAATAAAAGATTCAATCAATATCGTTAGTGTTATACACATGTAAAGAAAAAGATAACAGATTCAGTTCATCAAATAGTGAGGAAGGAAAGGGAACTGTACTCGGTAGTTTGGGGATGCAGAACGTTAGCCCCAGCGAACAACAGACAAGCAGCAACGGGTCACATGACTTAAGATTCAGAGGCTAGAACTTGGGCCTGAGTTTTTGGGAACTCAGCAGGCCTAGTTCAGTTACATGTTCAAAAGAAAAAGGCAAAAATTAGGGATAAAGCCCAAACATAATACTTAAATGCAGAAAAGACCAAACGTAAGGCCCAAATGCGACTGTTAGAAATATTTGCGGTTAAGAAAGTAAATGAAACTGCGTAAGATCAAGTAGAGTAAGAAATATTTTAGTGAAGCCTTTTCCTTCCTTAGACACTAACCCTAAAGAGATTAGCAAATGTCAATGATTAAGGGCTTAAGGTAAAATTTCATTTATAGCCAAGACACCCTTTGAGCCCCTGGCACTTCAAAGTTCACAAGGGTCTCAAGGACGCGAGCAATGCATGTGTCAGGGAGAGTATCTCAAACACAGACTAAATCTCACTCCTAAATACCCCTAGCCACTCATACTTATTTCTCCCTATAGGTTTAAATGCCAATGAGGCATTTATTTGTAAGTTTCAATACAACAGTAACAATAATACACAAATTTAGGAATGTGTACTTCTAACAGAAAATAAAAAGATTGTTACTATGAATATGTAATAACAAATAACACCAAAGAGATCACAACCCAAATACGAGTGTGTAGTTCACTGTTAAGAACTACCAATATGCAGAATAATACTTAGAGAAACCAATTATAGGTGCAATTAAGGGAATAGATCATCAGCAGATTATTTCAAAAGTTCAAACTATTGAGTCAAACAACTTAAGAAGTAGAAGAGGTACATAGTTTAAATTTATAGAGGTCCTCAAACTTAACAGTCTAGGATTAAGTTAATTATACACAAACCAACTCTTGATGTCTAATAGGTGTGTGAGTAAATAGTTTCATATGGGATCTCTAAAGAGCATCAGCAGGAGTACTTAAGTGAGAAAATTGGTTTTAACTTAATAGGTGATCACTTTCTCCTTAAACGATTCCTGATATCACATTATCACTTGGTTTAATAAGAGCCAAGGCATAATATTGTACTCAAGAAGAATAGATATCATCATATGGCTCTCTCAAAGCGACAAATGAATCATAGTTAACTTATACAAACTTAGCAAGGTTCAATCTTCATTATGTGATATGGCAATATGAGAGCATAGGCATGAGCATGAAAATATAAGCAGAGAGTTTATTTGATAACACGAATTAGTGCAGAAACCTAGGAGAAGACAACCAGGCACATACAAGAAATATCTTTAAGGAGTGCAAGACTACAACATGGTAGAGTGTCAAACAGCATAGGATCAGGCCAATAAATACATTATAAAAGTCTAGAACAAAGATGATTTCAAATGGAATAAGCAGGGCACTAATAGCAAGATAACAAGTCCAATTAAACATGTGAATAGATCAATCCAAGCATAATGAAGTTTAACTTAGTGTGGGCACCTCAGGGGATGATATATATGTACAACATCCACAACTCTCAACTAAATTCTGATTCTTAATCAGATCCTTGAAGACAATCCTAAACATGCTTGGCGTAGGTCAACAGTAGCAGTCAGACTTCATATAAAATTAACTACAGAAATTCATTTGAACTCAAACCAGTCATTTCAGAACATAATTACATTTTGGTGAGGCTTCACAGATATGATCATATAATCAAGGAAGTTGACAGAAAAAATCTTTACAGTAATCATTTAAGAGGTCTCAGAATCCCCTAAGCATATTGGAAGAGAGGAAGCAGCCTAGACATATATATATATATATATATATATATATATATATATATATATATATATATATATATATATATATATATATATAGAGAGAGAGAGAGAGAGAGAGAGAGAGAGAGAGAGAGTTATATCTCTAAAAGATTGCAAGATTAAAGAACATATCAAGTGAGCAAATGATCTAATAACCAAGCTAGTGAATTCGGTTTGAAGACATAATGGCCACTATACCTGAGTAGAAGAAAATCGTTGTAGGTGAGAAACCATCGGGCAAAGACCGAAAATGCAAAGGTCATTGCATTTGACCTTAGGTTTTAAACTTAACATAATGAGATGCTCATGCATGCTGTAATTTTGTTGCAGCACAAGAATATCTTGAAAACTTGCAGTTTCATCTTTGAGTCTAAGTCAGAAAATTTGAGATTTTGAATTCATATGATGAAACAAGGGGACATCGCCAAGATTCACGGAGTCAGGAGACACAAGGGATGATTTTGAATCATGATTTACATCCTTGCACGATTTGGTGCAAGGTTTCTAGGATTGTTGTGGTCTGAGATTTGAGAGAAATGAGAGAGGAAGGGAAAAGGGGCGGCCGAGTTGTGTAGGGAAATGATTAGGGTTTGGGTAGAGATTGGGTCATCTTTGGGTTTAAACGGGTGGGAGTAATCTAGGCCGTTTGATCTTTAGATCAATAGCCCTGATTATTTAGGCTTTAAAGATTTAAAAAAATGAAATATATGGACCGTTAAATATTCGGGTTTTGACGGTTGAGATTGAATCTTAAGATGTGTTTACAATTAAAGAAAAAATAGGAGATAAAACGTGGGTCGTTTATCAAATTGACGGACCACTCAGATTAATTACTCTTCTCGTGCGAGTATGGTGAAGGAGTGATGTGGCACGATTTAATTGGGTCGGGTAAAGTGGCATGGATTGCCAAGGTGGAAAGAGGACTTGGACCAAGGTTAGATTTGGATTTGGTCTTGAGTGTTTGGGCTGTTCTGATTTAAGAAGTAGTCATTTCATATTTAAATATACAATTGCAAATGAGTCACGACCCTAGCTTCCCACCGTAGGATGTCCTGATGGCACCTAGTCTCTACGACTAGCTAAGACTAACACTTACTAAATAAATAGAAGAATTCTACCATCGAATGATAAATATGAGATAAAAATCTTATACACACTTACAATTCCCAAAACCGGTACTACAAGTCATAAGCTATACTGAGTTTGCTAGATAATCCCTAAATGCAACTGTTCTGAATGAAATTAAACAATACAATGAAAATATCAGAAGGTGACTCCGAGGTCTGCCAACGCGACGGCAGGTTTACCTTGAGTTTCCACAGCTCGACCTGCCAGCTAGTAATCAACAACAACCCTGGCACCTAGGTACACACAAGAATGTGCAGAAGCGTAGTATGAGTACAAGACAGCGGTACCCGATAAGTATCAAGACTAACCTCGGTGGAGTAGTGACGAGGGACGGTCAAGACACCTACCGGACTAAACAACCTGAACAAATGTGTAGATGAACTAACAGAGAAACAATATTAATATAAATCTAAGCGGGATAAGGAATACAAAATAATACTTGCAATGATATGCTAGTAACAACAATATTCAACAGGAAGCAGTTAGATAATAAGGCTGTAGAGTAACTGATCACAGTCTAAGTCCGGGAAAACCAAATAAAGGGAAAACCAGCAACAACTCAATAAGAATAACCACTTTCACACCAGATCTGTTCCAGCATTTCCACGAGGTAGCGAATCTCATAATCACAGCTCACGGGTCCCAATTCTTGAACTCTAATAACTTGGCATCTTGTGCCCACATTACAATTCGTAACCGCACGGACGACTCACGTGCAAGGAGAACAACTCTCAACTAGACAATAGTACATGTAATGGTCAACAGCGTCAGGATTCATCTTCATAAATCGATAGGGTGTTTTAACTACGTGTATGCTTGTGCAGGTATGCTACGATATTTCAAGTCAACTGATAAGAGTAGAGACAATGAATGGCACATAAGAACGATCACCACGAATGTACAGTGTAAAGAAGAAAGGAAACAATGAAGATGAAACGACGACTAGCACAACAAGATTTGCTACATATAACTAAGCAGATAGTGCAACACGGAGGAAGACAATTAATAGTATGGTAAGAAGACAACAATCAAAGAAAAATACAAAGAATGGGGAAATGAAAAATAGATCTCTCTCGAGGTACCGCCTCGTAGTCTCAAGTCATAAAACGAATCACACACTTTCCTTATATCACCGCGGGAGCCTTTATATTTAGTTTTAAAAATTATTTTCCCAAAATAGCATACTGCATTTTAGCAACCTTATCACACCTCATGGCTTCTAGTAGTTCCCCTACTAGCCACGCGTTTCAAGCCCACCTTATCTCACTGCATGCTTTTCAACACCCAGACCTTATACCACAACATTCATATCAACAATAACAACAACAAGATAGAAACCTTGTGCAACACAATAACAACCGCATGACAGAAACCTCGTGCAAACAACATATCAATTCTTTCAACAAAACACGTATGCCAAAAACATAAAAACTCAAATAAATGAATTTCACAATGTGTGCCCATATGCCACAACATTTCCTTAAAACATTTTCAATATCACAACCATGTATGGCCCTCGGCTCAACAACAATGATTACAACAATAACAACAACAACACGCTAATACGGCAAGTAAATCAACACAAGAACTTCAAAACACAAAGAAACAGAAAAATGGTCTCACAAGGAAATGCACAATAGGGAAATAATGGTCTCAACAAGAATAGTTCAACAAGGGAGAGGTAATGTGTAACAATGATTCCAAGAAAGTGCAATTTGACAAAAAGGAAGATAGCATGAACCAATGACCCCAAATAAGAATACGTCAACAATGAAAGGTATAACGAACTTCAATTAAGGCTAAGCAATTACGGAAGAGATAATAATGATTTCAATAAATGTTAAGCAATTACGGAAGAGATAAAAATGATCTCAATACAGTTTAGCAATTAGGGAAGGATACATGGCAATAAAAAAGGCAACAACTTCAGTTAGGGCACATAGGAGCTTAATCGGCAATAACGGTGGACCATGAAGTAATTAATTCCAAATAAGACATGTAAAGGTGAAACTAGTAAGCGGGGAGTTTAGCATCACAAAACCACTTCATATCTAATGAACATAAAAACCTAAGAACCCTAAGAGATCATATTTCCAGAAATATGCCTGAGCACGTACTCGTCACCTCGCGTACACGGCCTTCAGATGGCACAAGTAGCACAAATGACTCAAATCCTAAGGGGTGATTCCCCCACACAAAGTTAGGAAAGATACTTACCTCAAAGAAGCTAGACCGATACTCTAAAATTGCTCTCTCAAGTAAAAAACCTCTGGATGGCTCAAATCTAGCAAAACATAACTTCAAATCAAAAATAAAACTCATAGGAAACAACTCCGGGTGATAAAGCTTCAATCTTTAACTAGAACTAACATTCAACCCAAAAGCTAACCCCTCGGGCCCGCATCTTGGAACTCGACCAAAGTTATAAAATCTTAACTCCCATTCGATAACGAGTCCTACCATACAAGAATTACCAAATTCCAATATCCATTTGTCCTTCAAATCATCATTTTACATTTTGAAAGAATTCTTCAAAAATTTCTATTTTTTCTCAACTCAAAAGACTAATTTGACGATAAAAATAAAGATGAAATCATGAAGTATAATCAATTCAGAGTGAAGAACACTTACCCGCAATGATTTTATTAAAAAACCCACGAGAAATAGAGTACTTTTTATATTCTGCCCAACGATTTACACATCGCGATTGTGGAAATACAATTGCGATCGCGAAGAAGGAATGACTGCTGGCCAAGAAATTCACTACGCAATCGCGAGTGGCTCCACGCGATTGCGAATACAAAAAGAACACTTCCCCACGAAAAGGTACTACACGATCGCGAATGGTAAAAATATACGAGCTGCTGAGCTATGCTATGCGAATGTTAAACTGCCCATGCGAATGCGATGACACAAAACTCACAGCTTCGCGATTGCGGACCACACACTACGAACGCGAAGAATGAAAATGGTCAATCACCAACTTGTCACGAACCCAGTTTCCCTCCATAGGATGTAGTGACGGCACCTAGTCTCTACGACTAGGTATGCCTAATACTTACTAAATAAATAGAAGAATTCAACAATCGAATGATAAATACGAGATAAAAATCTTATACATAATTATTATTCCCAAAACCTGTAGTACAACTCATATGCTCTAGTGTGTTTGCTAGACAATCCCTAACTGCAACTTTTTAGAATGGAATTAAACAGTATAATGAAAATATCAGAAGGTGACTCTGAGGCCTGCGGACGCGACAGCTGTTTTACCTTGAGTTTCCACAGCTAGACCAGCCAGCTAATAACCAACAACAACCGTGGCACATGGGTCTGCACAAGAATATGCAGAAGCATAGTATGAGTACACCACAATGGTACCCAGTAAGTATCGAGACTAACCTCGGTGGACTAGCAACGAGGGACAATCAAGACACCTACCGAACTAAATAACCCGAACAAATGTGTAGATTAACTAACAGAAAAACAATATTAATATAAAGCTAAGGAGGATAAGGAATACAAAACAATACTTGCAATGATACACTAGTAAAAACAATATTCAATAGGAAGGACTCAGATAATAAGGTTGTAGAGTAACTGATCACAGCATAAGTTCGGGAAAACTAAATAAAGGTAAAACCAATAACAACTCAATAAGAACAACCACTTTCACACCAGATATAATAAAGCATTTCCATGAGGTATCGAACCTCATAATCATATCTCACGGGTCCCAATTCTTGAACCCTAATAACGTGGCATCTTGTGCCCATATTACAATTCGTGACCATAAGGTTTACTCACTTGTCAAGAAAAAAACTCTGACATAGAAGGCAAGTAGACAAGAGTACATGTAATGGTCAACAGCATCGGGATTCATCTTGGTAAACCGATAGGGTGATTTAACTACGTGTATGCTTGTGCAAGTGTGCTACCGTAGTTCAGGTCAACCGATAAGTGTAGTGACAATGAATGGCAAATAAGAATGATCACCACAAATGTATAGTGTAAAGAAGAAAGGCAACAATGAAGTTGAAACAACGACTAGCATAACAAGATTTGCTACATAGAACTAAGCAGATAGTGCAATACGGAGGAAGATAATTAATAGTATGCTAGGAAGACAACCATCAAAGACAAGCACAAAGAATGGGGAAATGACAACAAGATCCCTTACAAGGTACCGCCTCATAGTCTCAAATTATAAAACGAATCACTCGTTTTCCTTATATCACCGCATGAGCCTTTATATTTAGTTTTTAAAATCATTTTCCCGAAATAGCGTCCCACATGGCCTCTAGTGGTTGCCCTACTAGTCACGCTTTAATCCCCCAACTTATCTCACTGCATGCGTTTCAACACCCAGGCCTTATACCACCGTATGCATATCAATAATAACAACAACACGGCAGAAACCTCATGTGACACAACAAAAAACCGCACGGCAGAAACCTCATGCAAACAACATATCAATTCTCTTAATAAAACACGTACGCCAAAAACATAACAACTCAAATAAATGACTTTCACAATATGTGCCCATATGCCACAATATTTCCTCAAAACAGATTCAATATCACAACCACGTGTAGCCATCGGCTCAACAACACTGAATACACCAGAAACAATAGCAACAACACGCGAATACGGCATGTAAATCAACATAAGAACATTAGAACACAAAGAAAAGAAGAACTCACAAGGAAAGGCACAACAGGGAAATAATAGTCTCAACAAGAATAGTTCAACAAGGGAGAGGTAATGTGTAACAATAATTCCACGAAAGTGCAATTCGACAATGTAACGACCCGGCTGGTCATTTTTGGAATTTATGCCCCGATCCCCCCTTAACTGATTCCCCTAAGTTCATTTTTGCTATTTTGGTTTGCCGGGATGTTCGGTGTTAGGATTCGGAGTGTCTTGGGACACTTAGTCCCTAAATGAGAGCTTATGTGTTAAAAAATGGTCCAAAGTCGGAATAGTGTGAAGACGACCTCGGAATGGAAATATGATGGTTCTGTTAGCTCCGTTCGGTGATTTCGGGGTTGGGAGCGTGTTTGGAATGTATTTTGGAAGTCCGTAGCTCATTTAGACTTGAAATGCCGAAGTTTGAATTTTTGAAGTTTCCGGTCCGATAGTGAGTTTTTGATCCGAGGGTCAGATTGAAATTCCGGAAGTTGCAGTAGCTCCGTCATGTCATTTGGGATGTGTGTGCAAAATTTCAGGTCAATTGGACATGTTTTAGTTAGGTTTTTTATGGAAATCGTATTTGGAAGGAATTTGAAGTTCTTAGGCTTGAATCTTTGGTTAATTTGGGTTTCCGGCGTTGTTTTAGGTGTTTTCAAGATTGGTACAAGTTTGAATAAGGTATTAGGTGGTATTGGCGCTTTTGGTTGAGGTCCCGGGGGCCTCAGGATGATTCCGGGTGGTTAACGGAGAAAAATTTCTAAGTTTGCAGCAGCTGGTATTTTGTTCCTTCTGGTATTTTCGCTTCTGCGGCTTGGGAACCGCAGAAGCAGAGCTGCAGAAGCGGCTCGCTCATCGCAGAAGCGAGTTTGGTCCCCCCCCCCCTCAGGAACCGCAGAAGCATTTATTTATCCGCAGAAGCGGAGGTCTGACCTTTTAAAAGAAGCCGCAGAAGCGGCCAGTGTTTCGCATAGGCGGGACCGCAGAAGCGGTCCCTAGACCGCAGAAGCGGCATTCACTGTACAGATATAGGAATTCGAGGGTTTTAATTTCATAAGTTGGAGAAATAAATTGAGAGCTCGGTTTTAGGCAATTTTGAGTGGGTTTCGAAGAGAAGATCACTGGGTAACGTTTCTTTGGTCCCTTTTTGTTGTATTTCATCATTATATAGTTAAATACATCATTGGAATTCGAATTTAGGATCAAAAAATTGGAATAATTTGGGGTAAAACTTCATTGCCTAAACTATTGAGTTTTGAGTGGGCATTTGACCTCCGATTTGGGAGATTTTTATATGGTTAGACTCGTGAGAGTACGAGGGTTCTAAAAATATAAAAATTATTCGATTCCGAGACATTGGCCTGAAGGGCTTTTTGGTCATTTCACCAAATTTTACGTCGTAGCTTTGAATTTATTAGCAAAACCAGGTGTTTGCGATGTTATTTACGATGTGTAATTGAATTGAATAGATTTGAGCAATTTGGAGTCGGATACTCATGGCAAGAGCGTGGTTTCTAGTTGATATTGAGCCGGTTCGAGGTAAGTGGCTTGTCTAACCTTGTGTGGGGGACTTTTCCCTTTAGGACATGATCTTTGAATATTTGAATGCCTCGTACGTGAGGTGACGAGCGCGTACTTGAGCTAATTGTTGTAAACGAGTTTCTACTTGAAGTATTTAAATTGAGATTTCATGTTTACTTGTTCATTTTAAACTGTAAGTTTATACCTGTGCTAGCTTAGAGACTCATGTTTATCTGGCTTACTTGCTAATTGTTTAGCTGTGCAATTTGTACTCTGTGGAGCATGTTAGGCTAGAATTTACTATTTCTTGTCCTGATCTTTTAGCATTATTCTGAGATTATGAGTTTCTTGTTGTTGTGTGTTAAATTTGGGACTACGGGACGGCTTCCCGGAAGATCCCCCTGTACTTGAGATATTCTGGACTGAGGGTGCGGGATACCAAGAGATCCCTGGCACATGTGTTTCTATATATATACTGGGATACCAAGAGATCCCCGGCTTACTTATTGAGGATACCAAGAGATCCTCGGGATAACGAGAGATCCCTAGTGTATATGATGAGGATACCAAGAGATCCTCGGGATACCAAGAGATCCCTAGTGTATATGATGAGGAGACCAAGAGATCCTCGGGATACCAAGAGATCCCTAGTGTATATGATGAGGATACCAAGAGATCCTCGGGATACCAAGAGATCCCTAGTGTATATGATGAGGATACCAAGAGATCCTCGGGATACCAAAAGATCCCTAGTGTATATGATAAGGATACCAAGAGATCCCCAGGATACCAAGAGATCCCCGGCTATTATTCCCTGTTGAGGGCAGTTTTCCTTGTATTGTACCTTGCTTTCTATTACTGTTCTTCCTTATTTACCTGGTTTAGAATTCTCGTTGTAGACTTTATTTAAACTGTTTCTGTTATCTCATTATTTATTATGTTATCTCAGTAGGGCCCTGACCTTCCTCGTCACTACCCAACCGAGGTTAGGCTTGGCACTTACTGAGTACCGTTGTGGTGTACTCATGCCCTTCCTGTGCATGTTTTTCATGTGCAGATCCAGGTACTACTTCCCAGGTGTATCGTCCTCGTGGTGGAGAGTTCTAGCTGAGACTTGAGGTATATCTGCTACGTCCGCAGACCAGGAGTCTCTACTCTATTCCGGCTTTAGCAGATAGTTCCTTTCTTTCCTTTCATGTTGTTAGACATTCTGGTGTAGAGCAGATCACTACATTCTATTAGCCTGTATTTCTCGTGAGTTATCGGGTTTTGGGATTTAGTTGTAGACTTCCGCATATATTTGAGTTGTTTAGGCCGAGTGGCCTTATATACAGTTGCTATTTCCGTATGTTCAGTATTAATTAATTATTCCGCAAATGTTAATTTGTTATTCCGCACTGTTAAGCTTACCTAGTTTTAGGAACCAGGTGCCATCACGACATGTTCATGGAGGGTGAACTGGGGTCGTGACAAGTTGGTATCAGAGCTCTAGGTTCATAGGATTCACGGAATACAGGCCGGTTTATTAGAGTCTCGCTGATCGGTACGAAGACGTCTGTGCTTATCTACGAGAAGCTATGTAACCGTTAGGAAAATTTCACTTTATTTGAGTCCCTATCGTGCGAGATTTTTGACATCACAATCCTAAACTTTTGCCTTCTATTCTCTCACGGATGGTGAGGACGCATGCTACTCGAGGAAGATGACCTTCGAAAAGGTTTAAAGTCAGCAGCAATTGTGGGTTCAAGTGCCACGAAGATAGACTCTATTTAAGGTAGCGGCTGAGCAGCAAAGGATGAGGAAAGACGGGTGGGAAGTGTCGGGCAGTGGCTAAAATTTCTAGGAGTCCAAGTATAAGCAACCAAGGGCCGAGTAGTCGATTAAGAGGATGAGTTCCGCCAAAGTAGGAGAGTGGCGGAGTTGCATATGGCTTTGCAGTGGGATGACCATGTACCTTAAGGAGAGTTTGGTGTGACCTGAGAATATTGGTGATTGGTGATTTGGGGCCTACGGATTTAATTAGAAGTATGAGCTATTATGCGGCGGGAGATTTGATATAACGGGAAGGAGCTTCTTGAATGAAGAAGGATACAACATACCTTTGAATTGGAAGAATATTGCCGCACATTTAATTGATGTCCACGAGGGGTGAATGAAATTTTGCACCTGGAGAGTGAGCTCGGACTCAGGATGAGTTATTGATGTCGTGGTGATTGTGCCCCATGCAGCAGCGGTGGGAGATGCCGGGGAGTGATTTCTACAGGTGAGTTATTCTTGTGAGCAGGTTAGCGGTCGCGTGGTTGGCGATGCTTCTGCGAAGAATTCTATTGGTTATACAGTGAAGGGATCGGTCGTGCGAATGTTGTTAATGAGTCAGAGTATAAAAAGGGGGTTTCTACAGTAAGATATCGAGAATTTTTGTGGTTGATTGCGCAAGGTTATGTCAATAAGAGATTAAGAATCCTGGTGAACTCCAGAGTTGTGTAATAGTGGCTTCAAGCTAAGTGGGAGAGTCCCACCGCCTATGATTGGGTAGCATGGTTAACCACTTGCGAGGTTTTCAGGTTGTTAGCATATTTCTGGGTCACTCGGCTACGGGAAAAGAACATAAGTGGTAAGTGGAGCAAAGGAATTGTTAATGGGTGCTATGGTTGGCCTTATTGGCTCATGTTCAGACTTGAGAGAAGGATGAGAAAGGACTTCGGATTCGTAGAAGGGTTAGTGGAATGGGCATGTCAGTTGAGGGTGCGAATGTACGCCCAAGGAAGGTATGAAATGGTTCATGGGATTTGAGACAACATGGTCTCGCGGTTCCAGGTCACCCGGGGTGAGTGCGGATGGAGTGTGTTATGTGTTGAAAGGATTTATTGTTATTACTAAGGCAATCGGGGTAAATCGAAGGAAGATATATTGGTTAAACATAGTTGAGTTGGCGTATTGGTGGTAGGGGTCAATTCCTTCAGCGTGATCAAGTCATGCGTGTGATTTGTGGCAGTGCGTGTGAGGCTTGTCGGTCGCCGAAATTAATGTTGTTCATAAGCACTCTTCTGATATGGCCTGTCATATGTAGGCGGATCCTGGAGTGGCCATGGTAGCTCAGGCCACTACTTGGAGGTTTGCATATTCTACGGTTATGAGAATTCACCTAATTGTTGCTATGGTTCTCCTTAAGTGAGTTAAGTGAAAAGCTTTTAAGTGATGAAGTGTTAGCCTATTAGCGGTCCCGAAGTCGTATGTTTCATGTTAGGTGCAGTGAGTGGTATGGGATTCGAAGTAAAGATCAAGGTAACAACTCGGTGTGGACAAAGATGTCACGAGCTCGAATGAGCAAGAAAAAGGGTGGAATGTTTAAAGTAAATTGGTATTGTCTTCAGTGTCACCTGAGATCGATGTGTTGTGAAAAAGGCTTTGCATCCTGGTTAAGGATTCTTGATCGCTTTTCAGCGTTAGTACGGACGATGGTTTAGATGTGCGGACCTGTTATTCATTTCGGAAGATTGTGGGAGCGTGTCCCACGGGAAGATTGTATAAGTGTGACATGTAGTCCCTTGATTGACTAATGATTTAAACCAGGTATGAGGATTGTGGTAACATCATTAATTTGAGAATTTATGCCGGGAGGGCACTTTGTTTGTTGGGTTGCGAACTGAGGAGGTTGCTCCGGTTATGATGGTTGTTCTTATGTGTTATGAGGAAAAGGGGGTTACTATGGACCTTTGAAAGGTTATTAGCCAAGTTGGTGCAATCAGAAATCGGCTTGAGATTAGTGGATTGATTTATATGTTAGCAGGGCTTTATATCAGGCCAATTGTGTTCGTTTCAGCGAGCGTTCCTTATGGAGGAACAGTCGAGGTGTTATTTTGTCATCAGCTATCCCAGGTAATGATGTATTGCGCCGTATGAGTTATGAGACGGCTTGTAAATTTTTA
Source organism: Nicotiana attenuata (assembly GCF_001879085.1). Lineage (NCBI taxonomy): Eukaryota > Viridiplantae > Streptophyta > Magnoliopsida > Solanales > Solanaceae > Nicotiana > Nicotiana attenuata. The sequence goes on along the minus strand of NW_017670765.1, from coordinate 326,738 downwards.
TGTGTTGAAGTTCCGCGTGGCGATGATGTTATATGAGCAGAATGGCTCTTGAGATTCAGATCTTGTATCGCACCTCAGTTGTGCCCGAGTTTGTGGATAATAGAGTTATATGTCTCCCCAGGGAATGGTGTTATACACTTAGCATGGTTATGACTGATGCTTAGTATCTTGTTGTAATGAGCAATTTAGCTCAATGTACATCTCCTTATGTGAGCTCCATGTGTGGATCGGGTGGCACGCTGCCACGGGTATGTTATTTGGATCGGGTGGAATGCCGCCATGGTTATCATTGCTCGGATCGGGTTGCACGCCGCAAAAAGTGTAATGTTCAGTACAGTTTGCCATATCTGTTTATTGTGTTATGTTTCCTATTTTCTAGAGGAGGCTCATATTAGCTGCGCGCCCGCGTCGCATGTATGATTCGCGAGCGGGGTAATTGAAATTTCTTTTCAGAGTTCACTTTCCTTTTTTGTATCGCATTCTAATTGGTAGCCTATTGGCGCATTGTGACATCATATGAGACTTTTGGTCATGTTGGGGTGGCTTATTGTCTGAGCATTCGTACTGGGTGAGACGAGATTGTTGGATTTAGGATCAGTGCAATCTGATTACGTGAAATATCTATTAAGAGGCAAAGACCATTAATTTGTTCAGAATGAGGTAATGCTTCTTGTCAGGAGTATAGACTCAGTGACTAGTTGACTCGGCAGTTGATTATGAATTTTCGCACATCTCTCCGTTGTGACGGCCTTGCAAGAGTTAGAGTGAGGCCTGTGCATGTCATGGGGTGCAATGAGAGCATCAGATTCGTGGAATTTTTGACTAAGTCGATTAGGAAATGTTACTGTGTTCCGGTGAGTAAAGTGATGCGAGGTGTGAACTTCAGCAAGTTATGCATCCATGTTTGGGTATGGCGTGTAGTGATTGTTATGGTGATCATATGCTGGAAATAGGTCGGGCATAAAATTCCGGATGTTGGAATTGGGCTCTAAGGCTTATTTGCTGAAATAAAAAGGAATATCTTCAGAATTGATCGAGCTGGTGTGCTCAACTGAGTTGTGGTAGCACGGTAAGGTGCATGAGGAGTTAAACATTGAATCATGGAACTGGAGGGTCTTGGGATCATTTCTTGCCACTGGCGGAGTTTGCTTACAATGATAGTTATCAGTCCCGCATTCAGATGGCGCCGTATGAGGCTTTATATGGTAGGAGGTGTAGATCTCCGGTGGGTTGGTTTGAGCTAGGTGAGTCGAGGCTATTGGGCACAGAGTTAGTACAGGATGCATTGGAGAAGGTTAAGACGATTCAGGATAGACTCCGTACAGCCTAGTCCAGAAAGAAAAGTTACGCGGACAGGAAGGTTCGTGATGTTTCATATATGGTTGGTGAGCGGGTTCTGCTTCGGGTCTCACCTATGAAAGGCGTCATGAGGTTTGGGAAGAAAGGAAAGTTGAGTCCGAGGTTTATTGGCCCTTTTGAGATCTTGCGGCGAGTTGGGGAGGTTGCCTATGAGCTTGCCTTGCCTCCCAGTTTGGCCGGAGTTCATCCGCTATTTCATGTTTCGATGCTCCGGAGGTATCACGGTGATCCATCGCATGTGTTGGAATTCAGTTCAGTCCAGTTAGACAAAGATCTATCCTATGTTGAGGAGCCAGTGGCTATATTGGACAGACAGATCAGGAAGTTGAGGTAAAAGAACCAGTGAAGGTTTAGTGGCAGGGTCAGCCGGCCGAGGAGGCGACTTGGGAGACCGAGCGGGATATGCGCAGCCAGTACCCTCATCTTTTCACTACTTCAGGTATGTTCTCTATGCTCGTTCGAGGACGAACGAATGTTTAAGTGTAGGAGGATGTAACGACCCGGCCGGTCGTTTTTGGAATTTACGCTCCGATCCCTCCTTAAGTGCTTCCCCTAAGTTCATTTCTACTATTTTGGTTTGCCGGGATGTTCGGTGTTAGGATTCGGAGTGTTTTGGGACACTTAGTCCCTAAATGAGAGCTTAAGTGTTGAAAAATGGTCCGAAGTTAGAACAGTGTGAAGACGGCCTCGGAATGGAAATCTGATGGTCCCGTTAGCTCCGTTAGGTGATTTCGGGGTTGGAAGCGTGTTCGGAATGTATTTTGGAAGTCCGTAGCTCATTAAGACTTGAAATGCCGAAGTTTGAATTTTTGAAGTTTCCGGTCCGATAGTGAGTTTTTGATCCGAGGGTCGGATTGGAATTCCGGAACATGCAGTAGCTCCGTCATGTCATTTGGGATATGTGTGCAAAATTTCAGGTCATTTGGACGTGTTTTGGTTAGGTTTTTTATCGAAATCGTATTTGGAAGGAGTTTGAAGTTCTTAGGCTTAAATCATTGATTAATTCGGGTTTTCGGCGTTGTTTTATGTGTTTTCAAGATTGGTACAAGTTTGAATAAGGTATTAGGTGGTATTGGTGCTTTTGGTTGACTTTCCTGGGGCCTCGGGATGATTCCGGGTGGTTAACGGAGGAAAATTTCTAAGTTTGCAGGTATTTTGTTCCTTCTGGTATTTTCGCTTCTGCGGCTTGGGAACCGCAGAAGTGGCTCGCTCATCGCAGAAGCGAGTTTGGTACCCCCCCCCCCCCAGGAACCGCAGAAGTGGTTATTTATCCGCAGAAGCGGAGGTCTAACCTTTTAAACGAAGCCGCAGAAGCGACCAGTGTTTCGCATAGGCGGGACCGCAAAAGCGGTCCCTAGACCGCATAAGCGGCATTCACTGTACAGATATAGAAATTCGAGGGTTTTATTTTCATAAGTTGGAGAAATCAATTGAGAGCTCGGTTTTTTAGGCGATTTTGAGTGGGTTTCGGAAAGAAGATCACTGGGTAACGTTTCTTTGGTCCCTTTTTGTTGTATTTCATCATTATATAGTTAAATACATCATTGGAATTCGAATTTAGGATCAAAAAATTGGATAATTTGGGGTAAAACTTCATTGCCTAAACTATTGAGTTTTGAGTGGGCATTTGACCTCCTATTTGGGAGATTTTTATATGGTTAGACTCGTGAGAGTACGAGGGTTCTAAAAATGTGAAAATTATTCGATTCCGAGATGTTGGCCTGAAGGGCTTTTTGGTCATTTCACCTAATTTTACATCGTAGCTTTGAATTTATTAGCAAAACCAGGTGTTTGCGAAGTTATTTACGATGTGTAACTGAATTGAATAGATTTGAGCCATTTGGAGTCGGATACTCGTGGCAAGAGCGTGGTTTCTAGTTGATATTGAGCCGGTTCGAGGTAAGTGGCTTGTCTAACCTTGTGTGGGGGACTTTTCCCTTTAGGACATGATCTTTGAATATTTGAATGCCTCGTACGTGAGGTGACGAGCGCGTACTTGAGCTAATTGTTGTAAACGCGTTTCTACTTGAAGTATTTAAATTGAGATTTTTTTTTATTTGTTCATTTTAAACTGTAAGTTTATACCTGTGCTAGCTTAGAGACTCATGTTTATCTGGCTTTCTTGCTAATTGTTTAGCTGTGCAATTTGTACTCTGTGGAGCATGTTAGGCTAGAATTTACTATTTCTTGTCCTGATCTTTTAGCATTATTCTGAGATTATGAGTTTCTTGTTGTTGTGTGTTAAATTTGGGACTACGGGACGGCTTCCCGGGAGATCCCCCTGTACTTGAGATATTCTGGACTTAGGGTGCGGGATACCAAGAGATCCCTGGCACATGTGTTTCTATATATATACTGGGATACCAAGAGATCCCCGGCTTACTTATTGAGGATACCAAGAGATCCCTAGTGTATATGATGAGGATACCAAGAGATCCTCGGGATACCAAGAGATCCCTAGTGTATATGATGAGGATACCTAGAGATCCTCGGGATACCAAGAGATCCCTAGTGTATATGATAAGGATACCAAGAGATCCCCGGGATACCAAGAGATCCCGGGCTATTATTCCTTGTTGAGGGCAGTTTTCCTTGTATTGTAGCTTGCTTTCTATTACTGTTCTTCCTTATTTACTTGGTTTAGAATTCTCGTTATAGACTTTATTTAAACTATTTCTGTTATCTCATTATTTATTATGTTATCTTAGTAGGGCCCTAACCTTCCTCGTCACTACCCAACCGAGGTTAGGCTTGGCACTTACTGAGTACCGTTGTGGTGTACTCATGCCCTTCCTGTGCATGTTTTTCATGTGCAGATCCAGGTACTACTTCCCAGGTGTATCGTCCTCGTGGTGGAGAGTTCTAGCTGAGACTTGAGGTATATCTGCTACGTCCGCAGACCAGGAGTCTCTACTCTATTCCGGCTTTAGCAGATAGTTCCTTTCTTTCCTTTCATGTTGTTAGACATTCTGGTGTAGAGCAGATCACTACATTCTATTAGCCTGTGTTTCCCGTGAGTTTTCGGGTTTTGGGATTTAGTTGTAGACTTCCGCATATATTTGAGTTGTTTAGGCCGAGTGGCCTTATATACAGTTGTTATTTCCGTATGTTCAATTTTAATTAATTATTCCGCAAATGTTAATTTGATATTCCGCACTGTTAGGCTTACCTAGTTGTAGGAACTAGGTGCCATCACGACATGTTCATGGAGGGTGAACTGGGGTCGTGACAGACAAAAAGGGAGATAGCATGAATCAATGACCCCAAAGAACCTAAGAGCCCCTAAACGGTCAAATTTCCACAGATAAGCCCGAGCACGTACTCATCACCTCGCGTACACGGCCTTCACATGACACAAGTAGCACAAATGACTCAAATCCTAAGGGGTGGTTCCCCCACAGAAAGTTATGCAAGATACTTACCTCAAAGAAGCTAGACCGATACACTAAAATGGCCCTCTTGAGTGAAAAAACCTCCAGACGGCTCAAATCTAGCCAAAATAACTTCAAATCAAAAATAAAACTCATAGGAAACAGTTATGGATGATAAAGCTTCAATCTTTAACTAGAACTAAAAGTCAACCAAAAAGTCGACCCCGGGCCCGCATCTTAGAACCCGACAAAATTGTAAAATCCGAACACCCATTCAATAACGAGTCCAACCATACAAGAATTACCAAATTCCGATGTCAATTCCTCCTTCAAATCGTCATTTTGCATTTTGAAAGATTTCTTCAAAAATTTCCATTTTTCCTCTACTCAAAACACTAATTTAATGATTAAAATAAAGATGAAATCATGAAGTATAATCTCTCAAAATCGAGGTCTACAACTCAAAAATATGGTGAAAATGGCTAACCCTCGAATTAGAGTACTTTTGATATTATGGCCAATGATTTACACATCGCGATCGTGGAAATGCAGTTGCGTTCGCGAAGAAGGAATGACTATTGGCCAAGAAATGCACTACGTGATCGCGAATAAGAAAAAGAACACTTCCCCATGAAAAGGTACTACGCGATCACGAAAGGGAAAAATATACCAGCTGCGAATGCGATGAATGTTAATGGCCAGTCACTAAAACGGCCTACGCGAACGCGGAATGAACTTCGCGATCGCGTAGAAAGGGACACCAGATCTCAGAACAGCCATCCAAGTCACGAGAAAATGGCATGTAGCCCATCCGAAACATCCCAGAGGCCCCCGGGACTCCGTCGAAACATACCAACAGGTTCTATAACATACCACGGACCCGCTTGAGGTCTCAAATCATGTCAAACAACATCAAAACTATGAATCGCACCATGAATCGAACTTATGAACTTTCAAATCTTCCAACTTCGAAAACTCATGCCGAAATATATAAAACCAACCTAGAATGACGTTAAATTTTTCATGCAAGGTCCAAATGAAATAACGGAGCTAATACGACTCTCGGAATCATATTCCGACCCTGATATCACCAAATTCAACTCTTGGCCAAACCTCTAAACCTTCCAAAAAATTCAACTTTCCAATTTTCGCCGAAATGCTTCAAATAGCAACTTTTCAACACGAAGATCAACTTCCCGTTCTACCGGGACTGGGATTTTTTGGGTTTCCCGTCGGTTAGCGTGTTGCGTGCCGCCATCGAAGTGCAAGACTTTGTTACCCGGCTATGCAGCGTACGAATCCATATCCGCTCGGACCGATCTAGATGCGTTATCAGGGTCCCGCGGTGTGGCGCCAGCCGTTAGGATGGCCACATTGTTTTCCTTGCAATTTTTGGGGTTATCGTCCTCGATTTCCCTTATTGAGCTGATCATTAACCTGAAATCGAAAGTTCTTGGGCAAGAAAAAGTGTGAGAGATATTGTGCTTTTAAGTGACAAAACTAGCAAGAAAATAATCACTATTATTTTTAACCCCACGGTGGGCGCCAAACTGTTTACCGTGAAAATGGCAATAACAATTAAATTTATAAATGGGATGCTAAAAATACGTGATCTATACCCGAGCTAGTTTAGAAGGGTGATTAGTGTTAAACATGGAGTAAGACAGCAAAGATCAAGCTAGCCAAAATAACAATCGAACCAGTAAAGGGGTGTTCCCGGGCTTAGAACAAGCCAGTAGATACCTCGGGGCTAGGCCTCGAGCCTACCTCGGGCCTATCAGAGGTAATCTTATCGAGGGTAGTCGGAAAGGGGATAACAGATAAGTATGTGTATACAAGTCTTTATACCGTCAATCTTAAGCTAAATGACGAAGAACAAACGAAGAACAATCAAATGACTTAGAAGAAAGAGATAGAGAGGGATATTATTGCTTATTGGAGAAGTGGAGCAACATCAGTCCCTTACAAGGTGGGGTGAGCCCCCCTTTTATAGGCGAGGGGACTCGGTAAAATATGCATATATTATATACAAGAGTAGAAAGATGGGACGGCATATCGCATGTCATCTCAGTAGGTTACAGATAGACCGGCACTGTCAGGTGTAGCCATTTGCTTTGGAGACATCTCCTCTCACCCTGACCTCGGGCCCTGCTTCCTTTGATTCGGACGTCGACGAGCCCCGAGGCCGAGAACTCGATCGTGGCCTCCTATCCTCGGGGTCTCGAGGAAGGCTTCCAAGTTTGTCTTGATAGCGAAAATCAAGTCATCTGATTTTACCGCGTACAGATAGTCTCCGCGTTTCTTAGAGCGGAAGGCGACGGGAAGTGATGAGAAACGATTCTGAATCCTTGCTTCCCTAGGCGTCTCTGAGGAGGGTTGCGGGCTGCAAAGATGCACCTCGGGCGTCGCTGCTGCGGACTTCGATGCTGACTACGGCGGTTGACTCTCTTTAATGTACCCGCGATGCCTTTATAAAAGCTCGCTTCTTCCATCCGGATTCTATTTGGAACTTTTTTGCGAAGCCCGTTTTTCTGCTTCTCCTTGTTCTCTTCTTAGGAGCACGACCTCCCTTGCTTTCCCCCTTTTCTGGGCTTTTTCAAGGATGGCGAACATTTCTACAGCAGTTTCTAGGGATATGGCAGGCTCAGCATCTTCGTTCTTCTCCCAAGGTGAAGTGACGGCTCCTCCCCGAGTCGAGGAGTGTGTCTCGGGATCTTTCGCGATGACCTTGGATTTTAGGGTCGAAAGACCTTCTTCTAGATCGGGGTATCGCGAACCAGTAACTCGCTTCATCAGCTCCATAACGGATATAGGGAGAGTGAAAGTCGATTGTGGTTGGGGGGATGCTGTGGTCGTGGAGATACCTGCTCGGGATGAAGATATCACAGCTTATGCAGGTCTGGGAGGGGTTTTACTGATAAAGGAAGTGTCGCACACCGGAGGAGATATCCGGATGCTTGACGAGGAGAAGAAAAGGCTGAGGGATGCTCCGATCGACCTGCCGTAGCTGAAAAGGGCCAAAGTTGAGGAAACCAAGGTCGACTTATCAATTCTGGATTTAGTCGCGGCGGGAAATCCTCGTGCTGAAGGTGAGGGAGAGCATAGTCCTTCGGCGCCCTCTGAAGGTCGTCTGGGACTGGCTGTTCCTCGGGTCGAGGAGATGGAGGCCTGCAGGCAGGAATCTAATGCCGTTACGGCCCGTTCTCATACTGATGAGACAACGGATGGAGTATCGAGTACCGGTTTCGACCTGGCAGGTGGCCGGAGTCTTTTGCGAGCCGGGACGTCTTCAGCAGGCGATTTGAAGAGACTCCGGTCAGGGGCCCATGATGAACGGGGGCCGGGCGTTCAGACGGACCCTGTTGGTTGATTAGTTATCGTCGATTCCCNAGACATCTCCTCTCACCCTGACCTCGGGCCCTGCTTCCTTTGATTCGGACCTCGACGAGCCCTGAGGCCGAGAACTCGATCGTGGCCTTCCATCCTCGGGGTCTCGAGGAAGGCTTCCGAAATTGTCTTGATAGTGAAAATCAAGTCTTCTGATTTTTACCGCGTACAATTATTAATTTAACACCATTAATTACTTAATTTATATAAAAATAAGGATATATTAATTAGATCTGTTTTCAATATACTTACTGAAAATTATTAAGTACAAGTAGGTTAATTATAAAAGGGAGGGTCAAAATTGGTTGTCAACAGCTGCCCCTCTTTGACCGGAGACGATGAAAGAGTTTTCGGGCAAAGAAATTGAACCAAAGGCCAATTTTTTCTCGACCTCAGGCATGCATTGCAGGAACGGCATACGGATATAAGGAAGATTATGAATTGGGAGTTAAGGAAGATTACGGGAGAATTTTAGGGTCTAGGGGCCGAATTCTAATTTTGAATTGCTTACATACCTCGGGCTTAACGAGGATCAGGCCTCATGTTGTTCTAGAGTGAAGGTTTGAAGGAGGCGATGCATGCAGAAATTGCCCCAGTATCGTATTATGGAGATACTTCGAGACAGAGGATTTGGTACCCATGATAGCTTTGAACTGCGGCTTGATTTGAGAGATTTGAAGAACTAGAGCTCCACTAATCGTTTTTGAGTTTGAGTTTTGATCTTCGCCCGCATATAAGTTTGTTGTCTCTCATAGCGATGTAGCTTGGTTTGCTGCTTAGAAGAAGTTTCACGTCTCGATGTCTATTCCTGCAAGAACAAAATACACACATACCCATATATTGTAATGCAGATATGTTAAGATGTGATGTAAATGATGCAGGAATGATGATGCCTGGCTGCCAGCTAGCCGTTTTTGGAGTCGAGACAACGGGATACTTGAATTTGACTCCATTTTTAGCCCGGCTATGTGTCGTTCCGTAGTTGTCGGAGCATTAAGTCTCCTCACATTGGGAGTATCTCCGCACGATTGGAGTAGTTCACTTGTAATGTAGAATGTATCACCACACGATGGGAGTGGTTGGCTTGCAATGTAGAATGTATTCTCCGTGTGATGGGAGCGGTTGAAATGTAAAGCATCTCCTCACTATAGAAATTTATGACTTGAAAATGTATCATGCCTATATGTTGCATGAGAAAAATGTCAAAACATTCGAGATAACATAAGGAAATAAGCAGCATGCCTAAGAGATACACTTGATTGCAAAACTAATTGCGGTCGTCGATTGGCAGCACGTTGCTGACGAGGTTTGCGACTATCTACTTATAATCTGCGATGTGGCGGAGTGGCGGTTGGTAAAGCCGACATCTCAATTTGTAAAAGGCGATTGAGCTGATGGTTTTCTATGTACATGGTTCCGGTTGGCTGGGCCAGCAGCTTGCTATATATAATATGCTCCACTTGGTTAAGCAGGTAGTTTGCTAGACACAATGCTCCGGTCGGCAGGGCCAGCAGCTCGCTATATATAACATGATCCGCTAGGTTGAGCAAACGGTTTGCTAGTTATAATATGTTTCGCTTGCCTCAGTGACCTGGTTCTGAAATAACTGCAAAGGATTTGAAAGTTAGTTTTTAGCTATATCAGGAAAATTTTGAATAATGAAAGAGAGATGGAATGTATGAGAGAGTGGCAGATCCGACATTGCCCCAACATGCCCTAGTGTTGCCTCGTATCCTGTCAGTCTTGCATTCAAAGTAAAATTCCTAGCATGGCGGGCAGTGTTGGTTTGTGTCGACCGTAGTCCTGGCTTTGCACCGGGCCTGGTGAGGTTACTCGATGAAGTTCGGTAAGTAGAACGGTTTTTTTGGAAACATATTGAAAATCATTTATCTTATGGCAAATGCCATCGTTCCAAATTTTGACATGTCTAGAGATTCCCTCAGACGCACACGTTGTTTTTGGAAGACTCTACTGATGTTGATCCTCTAAGATGCCTCTGATAATGTGGCTTCTTTCCCATTAGGTTGCATCCAAATCTAAATTAATGCGTTATAAAGGTTTTCCTAGGGATATGACCGAACATTTTCATGTTTCCTACGTATCCAAAATGGAACCAGGTCTGAACGTAGTTTGTGGGTGATAGTAAAAAAAATATGTTGATGACTGAGCCTGACTCGGGCAGCCAACGTATCAGAATGGAATCTGGTAAAGACGTAGTTCGATTACAATAGATGCAAAATGATGAGATTCAAAATGAAGTGGCCGAGTCTAACTCGGATGGTCTACATATACAAATGGAAGCAGACCAAAACGTAGTTCAATTACAATAGATGACTGGATCCGATGAGGATTGCCTACGTATTCCTTCCAAACAAAATCAAGTCACGGCGTACTTCTAAATACATAAAAAAATGATATTAGGATTTCCTATTACAAAAGAAGAGGGGGGGAGGGGAGAGATAGGACCTTACGTGGGTCATATCCTATCCCTCCGTGGGAAGTCGAGTCGAGTGTATTTCTGTTACAGCCGAAACCTAACTTTACTGTCTCCAAATGTAGTATCTCTTGATTGCATATGAGTTGATAGGCTTTGTGCTGACTCTTTCGTCCATATCTACCAAGATTAGAGCTTCTCCCGGCAAAACTCGATGGACCATGTAAGGCCCTACCAATTTGGCGCAAACATTCCTTTTGCTTCTTCTTGATGAGGGAATATTTTCTTCAAAACCAACTCCCCCGGTATGTCCTTTTGTTGAATGTACTAGCCATCATATTTTGATACAGTTGACCATTGCATACTATGTCCATTCTCTTCTCGTGAATGAGCATGAGTTGCTTCTGCCTTTCCTGCTTACGATGAAACCTAACAGTTTTCCAGCAGGGACTCCGAATGCACATTTTACAGGTTTCAACTACAAACTATATTTCCGCAAGCATTCGAAAAACTTCTTCATGTTGTCCAAATGTTCTGCATTCTTTCGAGATTTGATAATGACATCATCCATATATACCTTGATCTCTTTATGGATCATGTCTTGAAGAGGGTCGTCATGGCCCTCATGCAAATAGTACCAGCGTTCTTGAGGCCGAATAGCATGACTCTGTAGGTTACAGCAAAAACCTAACTTTACTGTCTTCAAATGTAGTATCTCTTGATTGCATCTGAGTTGATAGGCTTTGTGCTGACTCTTCCGTCCATCTCTACCAAGATAAGAGATCCTCCCGACAAAACTCGATGGACCATGTAAGGCCCCTGCCAATTTGGCGCAAACATTCCTTTGGCTTTTTCTTGATGACGAAATATTTTCTTCAAAACCAACAACCCGGTATACCCTTCTGTTGAATGTACTGGCCATCCTATTTTGATACCGCTTACCATTGCACACTATGTCCATTCTCTTCTCATCTATGAGCATGAGTTTCTCATGCCTGACCCGTATCCATTATGCGTAGACAAACTTGGCTTCTTGAATGACCCTTAAAGATGGTATGTCGACCTCTGCGGGTATCATACCTTCATATACCAATGTGTATGGAGTTGCCCAGTGAATGTTCTCATGGTGGTTCGATAACCCAGTAAGGCAAAGGATAATTTCTCGTGCCATTGCCTATGATTGTCCACTATCTTTTGTAGAATCGTTTTAATGTTTTTGTTGTCTTCTTCAAGTTCTCCATTCATTTGTGGTCTATAGGCTGTAGAGTTATGGTGGACGATTCTAAACAAATTTCCATCATGAGCTCACTATTGAGATTGGTTGCATTGTCAAGGATGATCTACTCAGTATCCCAAACCGACAAACTATGTTGTTACGTACGAAGTCTATCACTACTTTCTTCATGACGGCTTTGTATGTAGAAGCTTTGACTCATTTGTCGAAGTAATCAATGTCTACCAGGATGAACGATGTCCATATAGTGCAGCGGGCTCTGTAGGTCTGATTACATCCACGCCCCAAGTGGGAAATGGCCAAGGTGAACCCATTACATTCAACTCATTAGGTGGAACCCGGATAAAATACCTATGGATATTGCACTAGTGACACTTTAGCACATATCAGATACTATCGCTTCCCATGGTCATCAAAAAATATCCGACTCTTCAAATCTTCTTGGCTAAGGTGAAGCCATTCATGTGGGTCCTCACGTCCCTGCATGTATTTCTTCTGTCAATCCACTCATTCAGTAGCGTCTACACATTTTAACAGACCAAGTCTGGGGTTCTTCTATACAGGGTTGCAAAAAAAGTGATTTTGCTAGCCTTCTGAGCGATCGCTTCTGAACATTGGTGGCATTCTCTAGGTACTCTCTTGTTTCGAGGAACATATTGATGTCGTGGTACCGCGGCTTACAGTCTGGGTCTTCATCTATATGGAAATAGTATGCATGTTGATCCCTGATCTCTATCTCAATAAGGTCGATGTAATCCTTTTCTGGATGCTGGATCATGGATAACAAGGCTGCGACAACATCATCAAACTCGTTCTGGATCCTGTGAATGTGCCTGAACTCGAGCTTTGCAAACATCTTGCGCAAATCCTTTACACAATGCATGTAAGGAAGGATCTTGACGTTCTTGGTAGTCCATTCTCCTTGAACTTGATGTACTAACATATCAAAATCTCCTATGACCGGAAACTCCTTGATGTTCATGTCGACTGCCATTCTAATCCCTGGGATGCATGCTTCGTACTCTACCATATTATTGGTGTAGGGGAACCTTATCTTTATGGGTGCAAGATAATGCTGTCCTGATTGTGAAATTAAGACTACCCCAATTCCTACTCCTTTGAAATTAGTTGCTCCGTCAAAGAAAATTCTCCATCCTGTGTGTGACTCTGCAATGTCTTCTCCGGCGAACAACACTTCTTCGTTCGGAAAGTATGTAGTGAGTGGCTCATAATCCTTGTCCACTAGATTCTTTACAAGTTGGTCAGCTAAGACTTGTCATTTGATGGCCTACTATGTTACGTACATGATGTCAAATTCGTTAAGAAGAATCTTCCATTTGGCTAGTTTTCCTGTAGGCATCGGTTTCTGAAAAATATACTTGAGTGGGTTAAGCCGGGATATTAGATATGTTGTGTATGCTGACATGTGATGCTCAAATTCTTGGTGATCCAAGTGAAGGCACAGCAAGTGGCTCTATCAGAGTGTATTTGGCTTCGCATGGTGTAAACTCCTTGCCTAAGTAGTAGATAGATTGCTACTTTCTCCCGATTTCATCCTGTTGTCCCAACACGCATCCAAATGCATAATCTAGAACCGATAGGTATAACAACAATGGCTTCCCCGGCTCGGGAGGAACAAATACTGGTGGATTTGACAAGTACTCCTTGATCTTGTTGATGGCTTTCTGACACTCTTCTGTCCATTTTTTAGCGCCATCCTTTTTCAGCAGCTTGAAGATAGACTCGCAAATTACCGTAGACTAGGCTATGAATCTACATATATAGTTTAGCCTACCAAGGAAACTCATCACGTCCTTCTTGCTTTTAGGCGGTGGTAAGTCTTAATTGGCTTTGATCTTCGAAGGATCCAATTATATCCCTTTCCTACTTACGATGAAGCCTAAAAGTTTTCTAGCAGGGACTTCGAATACACATTTTGCAAGTTTCAACTTCAAACTATATTTCTGCAAGCATTCGAACAACATCTTCAGGTCATCCAAATATTTTGCACTCTTTCGTGATTTGATAACGATGTCATCCACATATACCTTGATCTCTTTGTGGATCGTGTCTTGAAAGAGGGTCGTCGTGGCCCTCATGTAAATAGCACTAGCGTTCTTGAGGCTGAATGGCATGACTCTGTAGTGATAAACTCCCAAAGGCATAGTGAACACTGTCTTCTCTGCATCTTCTTCATGCATTAGGATTTGATGTTACCCAAGGAGATAATCCACGAATGACTCCAGCCCATGCTTCGCGTAATTATCGAAGAGGATATGAATGTTTGGTAAAGGGAATCGTCTTTCCGACTGGCCCTGTTAAGATCTCGATAATCCACACATATCCCGATCTTCCTATCCTTCTTTGGTGCCGGTATGATATTTGCCAAACATGTGTGATAATTGGTGACTCCCACCATGTTTGCCTCTATCTGCTTGGTTACTTCTTCTTTTATCCTTAAACTCAAGTCCGGCTTTAGCTTTCTGGGTTTTTGTTTGACCGGCGGTCCAGCAGGATCGGTAGGCAATCTATGTGAAACCATGTTGGTGCCTAATCCGGGCATGTCATTGTACGACCATGTGAATACTTCGATGTACTGTCGGAGGAGCTCGACTACTTCCTCTCTCTGCTCTACATCTAAATGGATGCTGATTCGAGTTTCTTTCATCTCTTCTTCGCTTCATAGGTTGACTACTATTTTTACCTCAAGGTTAGACTTTTTCTGGCTTTCCACCTGTTCGATCTCTTGTGGTATATTATATGTCATCATGCTTTCGTCGTATTCCTCATAATCTAGATCGCTCTGCTCGAGGGCTTCGTTACATGTAATAATCGCAGAACGTGGGTTTTTATCATTTTGATTACTAAAAGAAAAACTAAGTATAGATGAAGCGATAAATAAATTTGCAATAATTTTTACAAAAACAATTCTTTTTATTTCATCAAAGGAGGAACGTCTAAGCGTTCAAGGAGGCAATTCACAAAAGAGTACATGCACGGTTCAAGCCTTAATTGACCGTGCCTTTTTGCAAAATGTTTTACAATTCCACACTACCAAGACTCCAGGCAAACCAAAGATAGGCTGGCGTTCAAATTCTACAAGTCCTCTCATTGTTCGGCTTTCTGAATGGTCGGTGTCTTGATATCAACATTGTTGCAGCAATCTTTGATCATGATCATGAACAACCTTCCCATTCTATAAACGATGTCGTCCTCTAGTGTTGAGCTCTGACCCAGACCCGAAAAATACTCTAGCACAAAAGCATTCTTTCTGAAGCCACTAAAGTATGTCTTTCCAATGGGAGGCTGATACAATATGCCGACTCTACCTTTCTACCCTTTTGTCTCAATAGGCTCCATTATCCCATCTGATCGGGCTCTCAGCCCGGTCCCTGGTCGATACTTGCACTTCATCATTTCTCTCATAGCTATCTTTGATCTGTATGGTGACTGGATACCCAGGTTTTGCTCAGTCTTTTCTATCTCCGTGGTCTACATGATCCTGACCACATGAAAAGCAACCCAATCTAATCCTTCGATGAATAGAACTGCATGTTCTAGATAAGCTGATTGACTTCATTCACCATGAAATACAATCTCTTGATAACCCCACTCAAACTTCATGCGTTGATGGAGGGTAGACGGGACTACCCCTGCCATATATATCAATTGTCTTCCGAGAAACATGTTATATGAGGATGAAATGTCCATTACTTGGAATAGTATGGGAAACTACTGGTCCAATTTACAGAGCTAAATAGATTTCCCCATTAACGTCCTTCTACGACTCGTCTAAAGCTCTTTCCACCATATGGCTTTCTTTTACTTCTCTCATATGAATACCCAACTCACATAGGGTAGAGAGCGGGCATATAATGACTTCGGATCCTCCATCAATAAGTACTCGGGACACCACCTTATCTCCAGATTTGACGGTGATGTATAGTGCTCTATTGTGACCCACGCCTTCTATGGGAAGTTCATCTCTTCGGAGCTTAACATCTCCCTGACCTGGTTATTCCAAGAGCCACTGCAGTTTTCGTCATCTTTCCCTTCCCTTTCTATTGGTACGTCCACGAGATTGTCTTGTATTCTTGATCCTCCTCATTTCTGATAGCGGCAGTGGATTTTTGCTAGTATGCCTAGACTATGACTGTACGGTGCTCACCGGAGTCCTTCGGGGTGGAACCCTTACAGCCTCAGTGTTTCCTATATGACGATGGCTCCTTTCAAGTTGTACTCTTCATCTAGGGTGATCATGTTGGCTCCTTGGTTCCATTGGTTTGGTAGTGGGTTATGGTTCACATTAGGTGGAGCTAGGGTGCACTGAATGGATCCACTTTTAATTAGTTACTCAATTTCATTTTTCGACCTGAATGAATCCTTGGTGTCATGCCCCGGTACGCCTAAATGATAGATGCACCATTTGGTTGCATCAAAGTTTTTTGAAGGATGCTCAGGGACCCTCCCTTCTACTGGATGTATCAAGCCAACTCTCATTAGTCTTTCAAACTGTTTGAGCCAAAGGCTCAGCAATCAGGGTGTAGCTTCTGAGACCTCTTCCTTCAAAATTTGGCCAAGGTCAGGGTACATAGGAGGGTTGATTTAGATGAGTGGTAGTTTTAACTGTAGCATATGGTCGTGGTGGAATTGGATTTGTATGGGCGCGAGGTGGGTTATATTGTTGTTGGCGATTGTATTATGGTTGTGTATTATATATTGGAGCATAAGTAGGTGAGTGTGGAGGATTGTTGTTCGGAGAGTAAGAGTTGTTTCCATGTTATGGATTGGACAGATAATATAGAACGATTGTTGATACCTCCTTTTTTTCTTCTTTGCGCAGCCTATTGAACCGTATTGAATTGCTTTACTAGCTGCTTGCAATACGGCGATAGATTGTACCTTGCCAGACTTTTTGCCTTCCTATAAGAAGTCTCCCATCTTACCAAATTCGGGGAACTTATGCCCAGTCATGCCCATCATTCTTTCAAAGTAGATTCCTCCTGAGCTTTGATGCAATACTTAGTCAAATCTTCCTTCTTAAACTTAGCTTCCCTTTCCATTTCACAATATTGATCAATTTCATAAGGTAGCCTAACCATGATGGGCACAGTGAAAGTGGATTTTAAAATGGCATATAGGGAGAAACATATCTCTCGTGTGCAGCGGTATGTGCCGAGAGTATGTGATGGTCTTGATTGGTGGTTAAGTTGACCCCATCATGAGGAGGCGTATAAACTATATTGGTAGCGACAGGTGGATTTTGAGGTGTTTGATGGTAATTTGGTACATAAGGGGTGTGTATGGGAGGATTTGTTGGGTTTGCAGTGGTTACTGGGGGTATAATCCAGGTCGTAGAGACTGAAAACGGGGTATTGTTTTCTTGGAGAGTAGTTAGGGGAAAATGGTCGGGGCTCAAATCAAGTGAAGGGAAACGAGGTGGATGTGGGAGCGTCGTCATAGCCAAATGTGCCAATTTTTGAATGTGTTGTACCTCCTCCCTTAGCGATTCCATATTTTGGGCCATACTAGCAACATGTTTGTCATTTTGAGTATCATCCTTTTCTCCTGATCTCCCCGGGCTATCAACTATCACCAGAGCATGTTTGGTCGGGTTATCAGTTACAGTCATCTTCCCTTTCGATCTCATGTTGTAGGGTGGCTCAGCCAGTAGTAGGGCAACTAAAACAAACTTCATTGGGGAATAATAAGGTAATACAAGAAAAGAAAAGAAAAGAAAAAGATCAAAAGTCAGTTGCAGTGTTTGCACAAATAATGGCGCACAGACGAGTTAGTTCACGTATTCAAGCAAACGTGTTTCCTAATGTTCGAGGGACGTCTCTTTGCCGGAGGTAGGCTTAAGTCACGAATTTTGACAAACCATTAGATTCAACACATTCAGATCCGAAGCAAACTCTGGTATTCTTTAAAATATGTTTATTGTAACAAGAGGGAGCAAAGGTTACAACATTATTTTTAACATTCATAAGATTACATGGGCTCAACAAACTTGCCCTTAGGGAAATGGAAGGGTTTGAGATAAAATATACAAGGTGAAAGGGGTGAAATCAACCAGCTTCTAACAACCATTCCCAGAATTATTCCCCATTTATTCTTCTTCTTCCAGTTCCTCTTCCAGGTCTTCTTCAAATTCTTCTTCATCGTCATTGAACTTGGGCTCTTCCTTAGGTCTTCTTCTGGTTCTATCTCAGACTCAGTTTGTGTACACTCAACTACTCGATCATCATCCTCGGGAGGTGGAAGCATATGATCAATTGATCATGTGACCGCTTGATGGTGCATAGAGGTAGTCACGAGGTATTGCGGCAAAATTTAATGATAGATTTGTAAAGCAGCCACTGCATCTTCCAGCCAGGCTATTCCCTCTCTCCTTGGTCAGGCTAGCTCATCCTCTTTATTGATCCAGGCATATTATTCTGGACCACGAATTCTTACCCATTTGCATCATAATTTGATCATTCCACTCCTCCTAAAGCCTCCTTATCCTTGGTATCGAGATCTGCCCATTGTACTTGTCTTCATACAATGGCATCCTAGTATAGAGAGGTACATCTTCAATCAACCCAAACTGCCTGAGAACTTGTAAGGGTGCATATGGCTGGATGCCCTCGAGTCCTAGCAGCTCGCTGAAATACTTATGGGGAGTCCTTAGAATTGCCCTACCGCTCATCCATGACAGCTTCCAATTGTCCACTATCTGCTCAAACTGGTCAGCATATCTCTCCATTCTTCTTGTTCGTGCGGGGAGAACCAATGCTTCATTCTCTCAGTGTGACTTTAAATCATGTTACTAACACCCACAAAGTAATCAATTGTGGCCTCTCGTTGAATGAAGTGCTCCGTGGCCCATATTTTGAGTAACAAGTTGTAGCCCCTCAAGAAATCATACCCCCGGGAACATGAAGAAAATGCTCTGAGAATTTTTGCTATCACCATAGGAACCAAGGTGACATGGAGGTTACCCTGGGATGTTTACAACACCACAGGCAGCAGGTTAATGTTGATTCGTCCTCTCATTGGCGGGAAAACCGGTAGTCCTAGTAACGCCAAAAAGAAGGCTTTGGGTCGGAGATTTTCCTAGCTATCTTGATCACACAGAAACTCCCCTAAGTACCATTTATAGCTCTCTTAATGTCCAAACCCGTCGAACAATTGGTCAAGGCTTACCCATCAATCCTCAATATTCCTTAAACTCTAACTACCCGCCAAACCCAAATCCTCGAGAAACCTGTATCGGGGCATAGTGACCAAGTGTCGACTTCCTCCCAATAAATGGTAGCTATGTGAAGCTGGTAACATCTTCCAACGTCGGCACCAACTCACAGTCAGCGAACTTGAAAACCACTTTAGCCGGATCCCAGAATTCTATCAGCAAACGGGTAAGCACCATGTGGGCCCGGATGTTTAGAAAGGAAGTCAATGCTCCCAGGTGCGTCCCTATATCGTCTCCATGCTCTCGGCGGATGTTCTTCCATCATTGGATTAGTTTTTTGGGGTGCCCCATGAATATATTGATTTCGAGGATATTCTAGCTGATTTCCATTTCTGAAGAGGGTAGAGAAAAGGGTTTCATAAGTGTTTATTTTGGATTTATAGTGTCTCATCGTGATTGGTTTGTCATTCCACAAAAGTCATGTCGTTGGATGCATGACCCGTTGACATTAGGGTGGCTTTCCCAATTGTGTGTCAATAAGAAGGACATACCCACCTAATAATTGTACAATATGACCTATGTTTGCTAGATTAGAGAGTTTCTTAAATTTGAGTTGGACTGAATACTGCGAGAAGTTATGTCAGTTGACCTGACAAAGCCATTCTCTGAAACTAAAGAATTTTGAAAGAAGGTTCGGAGGGGTGTAAAAGACAACCCTCGCGTGCCATTATATGTGATAGTGTACGGCCAAGACTCGATAGGAAAGAGTGTGATGACAGATATATAAAGCGGTAACGGACAATAGAATGTTACTAATAACATTAAAGCAAGCAGATACGTACATAATGAACAAGTAAGGCAGGTAAGCACATATTTACAAATTAACCACAGTTAGAGCAGTATATAAACATTCCCAAATTCCAGGTCTAGTCTAAGTCTGCTAAGGTGAGAACCTAAGAAGTATCCCCAGTAGACTCGCCATGTTGTTGCACCCTATTTTGCGCGAGTTAAAATAAGTTTTAACTTGTGGTTTCCTTATTGATGATAAAAGAGAGTCGCCACCTAATATTTGAAGGTATACTAGGGTACCTGTTTTAGTTATTAAATTATTATCCTATTAGTCTGCTAACTAGTGAGATTTGGGTAAGGGTTCTTGTTCTTCTGAGGGGATGGTGTTACGCACCCCCTAAAATCTATCTGAGGTAGCTCCATATGACTTAGACTGGGTTCGGGGAATTAAATTTCTATATTCTACTTTAATTAGTGCTAAACTTGTGTGAGTTACTCTATGTTATGGTTTAAAAAACTTATCATTTTCGAAAGGAAATATTTTATGTACTTTGAAAAAAGGATGTAGGTTTAATTTGTAAAAGCCCTTTGAAATGTTTACATCTATTCAAATATCTTTATAACCTTTACACCTGCAAGATTTTAAAAGATGTAAGATGTGGCTATGTTTGAATACATTATAACATGGTTACTTATAAAAGTCTTGTAGAGTAAAGACTATTAGAAATGGGCCTTGAATATACCTTTGGGAATTTGTTTCAATTTTGTAGCAACATGTTTGAAGAAAAATTTCGTTGAAGTTTAATAGTCGTTTATTCCAACTGTGTTGATTTTGGTTAGAAAAAAATTGACTTTGAAATCTCCCTTTCAATTATGGCTTTAGAAGAAGAATTGCATGA
The DNA here is from genome assembly GCF_001879085.1 of Nicotiana attenuata. Taxonomy (NCBI): domain Eukaryota; kingdom Viridiplantae; phylum Streptophyta; class Magnoliopsida; order Solanales; family Solanaceae; genus Nicotiana; species Nicotiana attenuata. The sequence goes on along the minus strand of NW_017670765.1, from coordinate 306,091 downwards.
TTTTCAAATCTGTTTTCAATTTCAAAGAACTTCATTAAAATGGTTAGCGTGATAAAAAATGAAATCTTCTGTAGTGAAGGATAAATGGTTAAAGTGCCAAAATTTTATAGCTAATCGTAATGTAACAGTGATTCCTTTTATTACCTATGGATCTCGGCTTGCATAGGTTCCTAAAAGGCTTAAGTGGATAAATCATTCAATCAATATCGTTAGTGTTATACACACATAAAGAAAACGGTAATAGATTCAGCTCATCTAATAGTGAGGAAAGAAAGAAAACTAGACTCAGTAGTTTGGGCTTGAAGAAGGTTAGGCCCAGCGAACAACAGACAAGCAGTTGTCATGACCCAAACCGATGGGCCGCGACGGGCACCCGCACCTTACTAACCGAGTACCAACGTAACGCATCTTTCGTATAATTCTACCATAGGTAAATGAACCGGAGTAAAGCATGAGGAAATAAAAAAATTATACATATGACATACTGGCCTATAAGACCAAAATGATCACTCGTACACAGAACATAGGCCGACAAGGCCATACAAGTATCTGTATACATGACATCTGTCTACAAGCCTCTAAGAATACATACTTATCATAAAGGTCGGGACAGGGCCCCGCCATACCAAACAATTCACGTCTAAATCATACTAACCAAACAAGCAGCTCCGGAGCAAATGGAGCGCACCAACATCTTCTCCTGAGCTGATAGCCTACTTGGAGGACTCTCGACCTGTCTAACGGGACCTGCGGGCATGAAATGCAGCGTCCCCAGGAAAAAGGGACATCAGTAAAAATAATATACGAGTATGTATGGCATGAAGATCAATACATAAGAGACATAGATGAAACATATAATAAAGAATTCCGCTTGTATGTCTAAATAACTTTGTAAATTCTGAAACATTTATAATGTCATGCATGTGCGTATAAATATCGTGTCATGCATAGGTATAGGTGTGCATAACAACATCAAGCCTCTGAGGGCATCCCATCATATCATCTCGGCCACTGTGGGCAAAATCATCAACATATACCAGCTGATCAGGTGGTGGTGCATATATAACACCGTAACCTTTTCCCGTATCCCATATACATATATATACATATATACGCGTATATAACGCCGTCTAGTCATGGGTCAATGTACATCTAAAAATGAATGCAATGCATGAGATGTACGTCAATAAAATCTCTCGGAATGTCATAAGACCATTATACCTCTGATTACTATCATGAAATAAACTATATCATCTTACGTATTTTTTGAGACTCATGAACAGACGATAGAATAATAAGACATATGGGAATTCAAGAACATAGGCACCTCTAATACTTCTATGAATAGAGTCATTTATGGAAGTTGTGCATTTTGCTCGTTTTGTTTGTGTCGTATAGATCATGCCAAAAAGAAATAAGTGATAGCCTTAACACAACTGAGTCGATTCTCTTGACAATCCCTCTAACATACGTTAATTGCGACAAAGCACATGACGGCACGATCGGAGTAGGAAACAATCCGTATGATATTCTTGACAAATATTGCACCGTACTCCCTTACTATTGCAAAATCTCACGTTGCTTAAGATGCTATGAAATCTTACGTTTTTTGAATCCTTTAAGATCCATGAGAGCTCACGTTATTGAATTCTTGAAGATCATGAAAGCTTAGGTTCTTGAATTCTTGACGTGATGACCCAAAAGATCATCTCGTGATTTAGAACCCAATTCGGGGTTCCGAGGCCTCCAAGACCTCAATTTTGTTTCTCCTCGAGTTGCGTGCACACTCCGGGCGCATTTTCGGAAATCCTTTATGTGAAAATTTGAGGAAATATTAAGTTTTGCCTTTAAAATTGATTTAAGTTGACTTCGGTCAACATATTAAGTAAACGGACCCGGACCCGTGCTTTGACGGTCCGGAGGTTCCATAGTAAAATATGGGATGTGCGCGTATGCCCGGAGTTGAATTCCGAGGTCCCAAGCCCGAGAAATGATTTTTGAAGAAAATTGTTAAATTGGAAATACAATGGTTTTTAGAAATTGAATAATGTTTGAACTTTTTGGTATCGGGCCCGTATTTTTGTTCCGGAGCCGATACAGGTCTATTATAATGTTTATACCTTATCTGTGAAATTTGGTGAGAAACAGGACTGATTTGACGTAATTCGGACGTCCGGTTGTGAACATAGAAACTTTAAGTGTTCTTGAGAATTTCATTGATTTTGATGCAAAATCCGTAGTTTTAGGTGTTATTTAGAAATCTGATCGCACGAGCAAGTCCATATGATGTTTTTAGACTTGTGTGCATGTTTAGTTTAGAGACCCGAGGGCTCGGGTGAGTTTCGGATAGGCTACGGTATGTTTCGGACTTAGAAATTTCTGTTGTTTTGTTGTTGCGGGTGCACAGGTATTTTGTGCTTCGCGATCACGAAGCAACTCCCACGATCACGAAGAATAGATTTGTCTGAGGGAGCAATCCTTCTATGCGAACGCGAGGCACCTTTCGCGAACGCGAAGCGTTGGGGGCTTTACCCTTCGCGAACGCGACCAGGCTATCGCGAACATGAAGCATGGGAACAGGGGAGGGGAAAGATACTCTATGCGAACGAGGAAAGTGGCTCGCGAACGCGAAGGTTGGGGGGGATATACCTTCGCGAACGCGTAGGCTGTCTCACGAACGCGAAGGTTACTAGGACCGCAGCTTCGCGAACGCGTAGGCTGTCTCGCGAACGCGAATGTTCCTAGGATCGCAGCTTCACGAACGCGACAGACCTCTCGCAAACGCGAACAAGGTTTGTCCAGTGTTTTAAAATCATAACCAAAGACGGGATCATACCAAAAATTTCATATTTTCCTCCATATAACTCGACCTTGGGCGATTTTTGAAGTGGGGATTCAACACCAAATCATAGGTTCGTGTTCTAAAACTCATTCCTTTCAATTTCCATCAACAACCATAAGATTTCGAGGCCTAAATCTTGTTCTTTAAGGGTAGAAATTAGGGATTTTGGGAGAATTGGGGATTTTACAATTTTAGGAATTTAGACCTCGATTTGGGGTCGGATTCCGAAACTAATTGCATATTTGGGTTCGTGGGTGAATGCGTGAACGGGTTTTGGTACGAACCTCAAGTTTTGACCAAGCGGGCCCGGGGTCAATTTTTGACTTTTTGGGGAATTGTTGGGAAACTTGTAATGCATTGGAAATGATTTATTTAGCGATAATTGATATATTTAAAGCAGTGTGCATCCTCGCTTCAGAGGGCTATTAAGTTAATTATGATTAGATACGAGCGGATTGGAAGTGGAAACTAAGGGAAAAGCGGTATTTGAGGCTTGAGTTTGGCTGTGGAATCGAGGTAAGTGTTGTGGCTAACCTTAGCTTGCAGGATTAGGTGGCATTGCCTTTTTTGCAACGTGTTTGGTTGATTGAGTACGACGTATAGGTGAGGTGACGAGTATCTATACGTCGTTGTCGGGTCATAACATGCAAGTGAGTCTTATACTAGTGACTATTGTATTCCTTTATACGTACTATTCATGCTTTAACTGGCTAAATCTTCATGGTAAACAAGTTTTATTGTATTTTTTCCCTATTTTGGATATTGGTCGAGCATTGACTCAATTTGAGATTTATATTGTGAAATTAAATGATGAAACAAGATTGTTTATTTATGATTCCCTTGCCGTTGTTATTGTTTCTGTTATTTGGGTGAGAAAGAGTGTAAAGCACGAAGGGTGATACTGTGCAATTTTTTGTGAGTGGGTGATAAAGCACGAAGGGTGATGTCGTGCCGTATTCTAATATTGATAATGCACGAAGGGTGATGTCGTGCCATGTTATGAGAGCGTTAATGCACGAAGGGTGATGTCGTACCGTTTCTATTGTTTCTTATGGTGAGGACGAGAGTAAAAGCACGAAGGGTGATGCCGTGCACATATTTGTTATGTTATTATTTTCGTTGGTTCAAGCATGACAATTACTGAGTTTTGGTACTGTATTATTTTCAGAATTTCATATTCCCTTCAACATGTTCCCCCTTCCCGTCATTATCTGTTAAATTTCCTTTATTGTTAATTCTTTGCATATGATTTAACTGCACAGGTTCATGTCATTTGTCGTATCCTAGCCTCGTCACTACTTCACCGAGGTTAGGCTGGCACTTACCAGTACATGAGGTCAGTTGTACTGATACTGCACTCTGCACTTTCTGTGCAGATTTCGGTGCCGGACCTCATGATTAGAGTTGGGTTGCTGCCTTCTGTCCATCAGAAGACTCAAGGTAGATCTGCTGGCATTCGCAGACCCTGGAGTCCCCTTTCCATCAATCCTAGCTTTATTCTTGTTTTCTTTCATTCCAAGAACATATGTATTTCCTTTAAACCAGTATTTGTAGAAATTCTTAGTCGTTTGTGGATTGTGACACCAGATCTTTTGGGTAGTCGTGTGTAAGTGTTTTGAATTGTTATAAAATTTCCGCACTTCTTAGTTGTTTAGTTTAAATTATTATTAATTACTATTTTGGTTAGTGATTAGCGTAATAGAATTGTATCTGTTGGCTTACCTAGCATTCTAAGAGTTAGGCGCCATCACAATCCTGAAAGCGAGAAATCCGAGTCGTGACAAGTTGGTATCAAAGCACTAGGTTGCCTAGGTCTCACAATTCACGAACAAGCTAGGTAGAATTTGAGGGATCTGTACGGAGTCGTCTGTGCTTATCCCCCAGAGGCTACAGAGAATAGGAATAACTTCACATCTATTCTTCTCTGTCGTGCGATTTGATTTCTCAATGCTAATTGAACTTCTACTTTGTTCTTTCGCAGATGGCGAGAACACGTATCGCTTCATCAGCTGATCAACAGCCTGAGACCCAAGTGGCAGCTCCTACGAGGGGCAGAGGACGAGTCCGTGCTAGAGGCAGTGGCAGGGCTCAGCCTAGAGCTCGAGCAACAGCACCAGTAGCGGAGGCTCAGGTGGAGTCGGATGATGAGGTTCCGGCCCAGACCGTTCCAGCAGGGCCAGCTCAGGTTCCAGAGGGGTTCATCGCTACCTTGGTACTTCAGGATGCTTTGGTTCATCTGGTAGGCCTTATGGAGAGTATTACTCAGGCCGGCATACTTCATGTGGCACCCGCCGTCTCTCGGGCTAGGGGAGGAGCACAGACTACCGCTGCTCACACTCCGAAGCAGATGGCTCCTCAGTTTCAAACTCCAGCAGTTCAGCCAGTTGGGGTAGTTCCGCCGGGTGTTGTAGCCTAGATAGGTGATGGATCAGTTATGTCCTCTGATGCCTTGTGGAGATTGGATAGGTTTACCAAGCTTTTCACCACTACCTATGGCGGTACATCTTTAGAGGATCCCCATAACTATTTGCACAGTTGTCACGAGGTTTTACGGAACATGGGGATAGTGGAGACCAATAAGGTCGACTTTGCTGCTTTTCGTCTCTCAGGTTCCACCAAGAAATTGTGGAGGTATTTTTGTTTGGCCAGACCAGCTGGCTCGCCTGCTTTGACTTAGGACCAGTTCTCTCAGCTATTTCTCGATAAGTTCCTTCCTGTCACTCAGAGAAAGGACTACCGCAGGCGGTTCGAGCATCTTCAGTAGGGTTCTATGACTATCACTCAGTACGAGACCAGGTTTGTTGATTTGGCTCGTCATGCTCTTCCTATACTCCCTACTGAGAGAGAGAGAGAGGGTGAGGAGGTTTATTTAGGGACTAGCTCAGCCTATTAGATTGCAGATGGCTAAGGAGACATGGAGAGAGATTTCTTTTCAGGATGCGACCAATGTGGCCAGGCGAGTTCAGATGGTTTTAGCTCGGGGGAGTGGTCAGGGGTCGGACTAGAGGCCTCGTCATTCTGGCAGGTTCAGTGATGCTTCGTCTCGAGGCAGGGATTCTTTTGGTAGAGGCCATCCTCCCAAGCATTTCATTCAGCACTTCTGGCTTTTCATGGTGCTTCAGGTGGTCGTGGCTCTCATATGCAGTATTCTGATCAGCTACCCAACAGTGCATCACCAGCACTTATCAGTGCACCTCTGCTCCAGAGTTTTCAAGGTGGTTACTCAGGCCTTCATGGTCAGTTTCAGGGTCAATAGTCTCAGCAGCGGAGGTCTCGTCATACTTGTGGCGATCCGAGGCACATTACTAGATTTTTCTCTCGAGTGTCGAGCAGTTCTCCGCACAGGGTTCTCATGCCATGGTTACAGCACCGGGTGTCCCACTGCACGCTCAGCCAGCTAGAGGTAGGGGTCAGGAAGCTAGAGGTTGAGGTCGAGGTATTAGATGTGGAAGTCAGGCCGCTAGAGGTGGAGGCCAGCCAGCAGGAGGTCATCCCAGGGATGTAGTTTAGAGTGGTGGGGCCCAGCCCCGATGTTATGCTTTCCCAGCCAGGCCTGAGGTTGAGGCATCCGATGTCGTTATCACAGGTGCGGTTTCAGTTTGCAGTAGAGATGCTTCAATTCTATTTGATCCAAGGTCTACATACTCCTATGTGTCATCTTACCTTGCTTCGTATTTGGTTTTACCTCGTGATTCTTTGATTGCTCCTGTATATGTGTCCACACCGGTAGGTGATTCTATTGTTGTAGATCGTGTTTATCGCTCTTGTGTGGTTATTATTGGGGGTCTTGAGACTAGTGTAGATCTCCTACTTCTCAATATGGTTGACTTCGATGTTATTTGGGGATGGATTGGCTGTCACCTTATCATGCTATACTGGATTATCACGCCAAGACCGTGACCTTAGCCTTGCCGAGGTTGCGTTGATTGGAGTGGAGAGGGACTCCTGGTCATTCTACCATAAGGGTTATTTCTTATATGAAGGCTCGGTGTATGGTCAAGAAAGGGTGCTTGGCTTATTTGACTTATGTTCGTGATTCTAGTGCGGAGGTTCCTTCCATGGATTCCGTACTAGTTGTTCGTGAGTTTCTAGAGGTATTTCTTGCAGACCTGCCGGGGATGCCACCCGACAGGGATATTGACTTTTGCATTGATTTGTCTTCGGGCACTCAGCCCATTTCTATTCCGCCATATCGTATGGCCCCGTCGGAGTTGAAAGAATTGAAGGAACAGTTGCAAGACTTGCTTGATAAGGGCTTCATTAGGGCCAATGTCTCGCCTTGGGGTGCACCAGTGTTGTTTGCAAAGAAAAAGGATGGACAAATGAGGATGTGCATAGACTATCGGTAGTTGAACAAAGTCACCATTAAGAACAAGTATCCATTGCCGAGGATTGATGACTTATTTGATCAGCTTCAGGGTGCCAAGGTGTTTTCGAAGATTGATTTAAGCTCCGGCTACCATCAGTTGAATGGGTAATCGTATTTTGGTTCGAATTTCGAGTTTTGACCGAGCGGGCTCGGGGTCGATTTTTAACTTTTTGGGGAAACTGTTGGGAAATCTATAATTATGCATTGTAATTGGTTTCTTTAGCGTTAATTGATGTTATTAAGTTAATAATGATTAGATACGAGCATATTAGAAGTGGAAACTAAGGAAAAAACGGTATTTGAGGCTTGAGTTTGGCCGTGGAATCGAGGTAAGTGTTGTGGCTAACCTAAGCTTGAGGGATTAGATATTGTTGCCTTATTTGCTACGTGTTTAATTGTTGAGTACGACGTATAGGTGAGGTGACGAGTATATATACGTTGTTGTCGGGTCATAGCATGCGAGTGAGTCTTGTACTTGTGACTGTTGTATTTCTTTATATGTTCTGTTCATGCTTAAACTGGTTATTCTTCATGTTAAGTAAGTCTTATTATGTTTTCCTGATATTGGATGTTGGTTGAGTATTAACTCAAGTTGAGATTTATATTGTGAAGTTAAATGTTGAAACGAGGTTGGTTATTGATGATTTCCTTGCTGGTAGTTATTGTTTCTGTTGTTTGGGTGAGAAAGAGTGTAAAGCACGAAGAGTGATGCCGTGCAAGATATTTTGAAGGAGTGTTAATGCACGAATGGTGATGTCGTGCCGTATTCTGATATTGATAATGCACGAAGGGTGATGCCGTCTCATGTTATAAGAGAGTTAATGCACGAAGGGTGATGTCGTGTCGTTTCTATTGTTTCTTATGGTAAGGACAAGAGTAAGAGCATGAAGGATGATGTCGTGCCATTCCTATCTGATTTATATCTTGAGGTTGCGAGTAAAAGCACGAAGGGTGATGCCGTGCATTTTTCTGTTACTGTATTCACTTGTTGTTACTGGTTCAAGGTGTACTAGCTGTTTAAATTCTCTACTATTGTGATTCTTATTTTTGCAATCCCCTCAGCATGTTTTCCCCTTCCCATTATGTTCTATTTCATTCCCTTATGGTTATTTCCTCGTATATTATTTAACTGGTTCATGTTAATCGTTGTGTCCTAGCCTCGTCACTACTTCACCGAGGTTAGGCTTGGCACTTACCAGTACATGGGGTCGGTTGTACTGAAACTGCACTCTGCACTCTCTGTGCAGATTTCGATGCTGGACCTCGTTGATTAGAGTTGGGTTGCTGCCTTCAGTCCCTCAGGAGACCCAAGGTAGATCTGCCAGCGTTCGCAGACCCTGGAGTCCCCTTCCCTCTATCTTAGTTTATCCTGTTTTCCTTCATTTCGAGAACAGATGTATTTTCTTTAAACAAGTATTTGTAGAAACTCATAGAAGTTCGTGGATTGTGACACCAGATCTTAGGGTAGTCGTGTAATAGTGTTTTAAACTGTTATAGAATTTCCGTACTTCTTATTGGTTCAGTTTAAATTACTGTTAATTACTATTTTTGTTAGTGATTGGTGTGATAGAACTGTATCTGTTGGCATGTCTTGCATTCTAAGAGTTAGGTGCCATCACGATCCCGACGGTGAAAAATCCGGGTCATGACACTTAAAGATCATGAAAGCTTACATTCTTGAATTCTTGAAGATCATACTTTAGCATTTGATATATGCTAAAGTAGAGAGGCCTTATAATTAATGGGTGTGGGCCCTACTTCATGTGGTGGCTTAGCCATATAGCCCTTAATTTTGCCATCTTATCAAAATGGTTTTAAGAGTCATAAATGGGGATAAGGGGTGCTGCCACGTTAGGGAGCCCTTTTAGGCTTATCCACCCATTCTTAATTGTCTTGCTAATCTCCCATTAAATCAATAATTACCCAATTATCCACATAATTAAGAATTATCTCAAATTGTTTAAAATACTACTCACTTTTAATACACCTTATACATCTTACTACCATGGTCATGTGGTACCTTGTATGGCACTAATCCATAAACACGGGGTATTATAGCTTGGACCACATTTTATATCAAAATATCAAACTTCGACGAAACTCATCTTTTTTTAATTTGCTTACCCTCTCACCTTCACGAATCTACCCATGCCTTGTTTGAAACAGCATAATACTTATAACCCCAAAACAATCACATTCCCGAGCTCACGTCGATTAACTTACGATGAAACTTTAACGTACAAAAATGCAGGATGTAACATCTCATTTCTGAGCTTTCATAAATTTATTTATGGCGTGCTTTCACATACGAAAATATGGGGTGTAACAACAGCAACGGGTCCCATCACTTCAGACTTAGAGGCTGGAACTTGGGCCTAAGTTCTTGGGAACTCAGCAGGCCCAGTTTAGTTACATGTTCACAAGAAAAAGGCAGAAATTAGTGATAAAGCCCAAACATAATATCTAAATGCATATAAGACCAAACGTATGGCGTAAATAAAATTGTAACAAATATTTGCGGTTAAGAATGTAAATAAAACTCTGTAAGATCGAGCAGAATAAGGAAAATTATAGTGAAGCTTTTTCCTTCGTTAGACACTAACCCTAAAGAGCTTAGCAAAAATCAATTATTAAGGGCTTAAGGTGAAATTCAATTTATAGCCAAAACACCCTTTGAGCCCCTGGCACTTCAAAGTTCACAAGGGTCTTAAGGACCCCGAGCAGTGCATGTGTTAGGGAGAGTACCCGCGGAGAAGCACAGGAGGCCCTGCCTTCGCACCTGCGGTCTTGAAGACGCTTTTGCGATCACACTTCTGCGGCTGCACAGGTGTGCCCAAGCACCCGCACCTGCGATCCTTACGCCCAGCTCCTTTCTGGCTTCTGCGATGGCACTGCCGCTTTTGCGGCTCCGTACCTGCGCTGAACACTCCGCAGGTGCGGTCATACCAGAACCAGAAAATCTTCAGCAATGCAACATGGAATGAAAAATGATCCAAACCTCGTCCGAAACTCACCCGAGCCATTCAGGACCCCGTCCAAATATACCAACCAGTCCCATAACATAACACAGACCTACTCGAGGCCTCACAACACACATAACAACATCAAAACAACGAATCACACCTCAAATCGAAATCATTGAACTTTGAAACTTCAACTTCCACAACTGATGCCGAAACATATCAAATCACGTCCGGTTGACCTCAAATTTTTGTCACGACCCGGATTTTCCACCCTCGGGAGTCGTGATGGCGCCTACTAATGGGAGCAAGGCAAGCCAATTTAATCTGCCTTTTCGCAACAATTACCAACCATTTAATACAATCAAACATAATGACATAAAGCGGGAGTCTTAAAAACATAGACAACTAAAAACCAAATGCGGAAGTTTAAATACAACTCTACCCGGATCCGGTGTCACTAACTCACGAACTACTAAAGAGTGCTAAAAACAAGTCTGACTAGAAGTACATCAATGTTTGTCTCGGTACAAGGAAAACAAACTAATAACATAGAAGGGACTCCGGCCTGCGGACGTCAGCTAAGCTACGTCGAAAGTCCCTGGACTGAAGTCAGTTCCCGATCAAATCCTACTACTGAGACCCAAAAAGTGCTCCTGGATCTGTGCAAAAAGATGCACAGAGTGTAGCATCAGCACAACCGACCCCATGTGCTGGTAAGTGCCTGGCCTAACCCCGGCGAAGTAGTGACGAGGCTAGACAGGACCTACCAAAAACAACCTGTGCAGATATATATGTATATACAAGTACAACGAAATAACAGCAGAAATACCAATTAAGGCAGGGAGGGGACAGGCTTAGGGGAAATACAGATGAAAACAACTTATCAGAAGTAATCACGAAACTACATTGGATCTCATTATCTATATAAGTGGTCGGCGTGCCACACGATCCCATTTTATAGTATAACTAGGTGGTTGGCGTGCCACACGATCCCATTTCATAATATATAAGTGGTCGGCATGCCACACGATCCCATTTCATAATATATAAGTGGTCGGTGTGCCACATGATCCTATTTCATAATATATAAGTGGTCGGCGTGCCACACGATCCCATTTCAAAATATATAAGTGGTCGGCGTGCCACACGATCCCATTTCATAATATATAAGTGGTCGGCGTGCCACACGATCCCATTTCATAATTCCTATTTCATAATATATAAGTGGTTTCCCGGCAAGGGAGAATACGACTAAGCAGTTAAATCCCGGCAAGGGAGCAAAAACAATAACTTACACGTCCCGGCAAGGGAATAATCACATTTCTTTCTCTTACGTTCATTTCTTACTTTTTAATCAAGTCAAAAAAATCGAGCCAATGCTCCAAAGAGTTTACACACCATATTTCCTTCTCATTCTCTTCATATTATATAAAAACCATCAATTAACAAGGAAGAGTCACTACAGAATCCCAATTAAGCACAAATAATGACCCATGATCATGCTAGACACCGGTGTATAGATACTCGTCACAATGCCTATACACCGTACTCAACATTTAGCAATTAGCAAATAATACTCTAATCCTATTACCTCGAGCCAAAGTTAGATCAAACACTTACCTCGAATGCTCCAAACTCAACTCAATCCTCTAGCATAGCTTTACCCCTCGAATTCGGCTCCAACACAGTCAAATCTATGAAATAATGACCTTTAAATATTAATAATAGTTAAACAAACTAAACCCAATGCCTAAATATGAATTTCTAAGCTTTCTTCCCAAAATTCTAAAAATCGACCCCGGGCCCGCTTGGTCAAAACACGAGGTCCGAACCAATTCCATGTTACCCATTCCCCACGAGTCTGGATATACAATTTGTTTTCAAATTCGACCCCAAAATGAGGTCTAAATCAAAGAAAATCGAAATAACTCTACCCTTTTCCCCCAATTTCAACCCTAGATTACATGATTTAGGTTTAGAAACTCATTAATTAATGAAAGAAGATGAAGGAAATGAGTGGGAATTTACTTACCCAAGAAGCTTTGGTGAAGAAGTGCTCAAAAATTCGCTCAAGAGCTGTGGAGAAGAAGAACTCGTGTGAAATATGGACTAAATCTCGTCACTGTTCTGTTTTGGGTATTTAAAATCACCGGGCAAAATTGCCCTTCGCGTTCGCGGGAACAGTGTCGCGTTCGCGAAGGGTAACTAGGCAAGGCATCGCGTTCGCGATTGGAATGATGCGAACGCGGAGAAGAAAGCTGGGGGGTTGGTGCGTAGTGCGAACGTGAAGGAGAAAATCACTGAGCACCTGTTGCAGATTTTCTGCAATCTTCCTAAGTCCAAAACTACCCCGAACACCTCCGAAAACACTCCCGAGCCCTCGGGGCTCCTAACCAATCACACACACTAACTCAAAAACCTCATACGAACTTAACCGAGCGATCAAATCGCCACAACAACATCAAAATCAATGAATCAAACCCCAAAATCATCACTTTTTCATTCTAACTTCATAAACCTCAAATCTTAGATATTTAGGTCTGAAACACGTCAAATGACGTCCGATTTCGACCAAATTTCACAGAAACTGCTTAAACCATATATAAGACTTGTACCGGGCGTCGGAACCAAAATACGAGCCCGATACCACAGTCTTTTAATCAATTTTCATTTCCATTTTCCTTAATAATTTCAGAAAAACAATTTCACAGAAAAATTCTTTTCTCGGGCTCTAGACCTCGGAATTTGACTCCGGGCATATGCCCGAGTCCCATTTTTTTCTACGGACCCTCCGGGAACGTCAAATCATGGGTCCGGGTCCGTTTACTCAAAATGTTGACCAAAGTCAACTTTATTCATATTAATATCAAAATTCATCAATTTTTACACGAAATTCATGTTCAAGCTTTCCAGCTATGCGCCCGGACTGCGCACGCAAATTGAGGCAAGTAAAAATGATATTTTCAAGGCCTCGGAAGCACAGAATGAAAGAGAAAATAGGTGATGACCCTTCGGGTCGTCACAGGGAAGTTCGGGGTTGATTCGGAAGGAGAATTCTCATTTCGGAAGCTTTAAGTTGAAAGAATTAACTAGGATTGGATTTTTGTAAGAGACCTTGGAATTTAGATTCGAAGGCTCCAACAGGTTCGTATGATGATTTCGGACTTGGCGTATGCCCGAATCAGGTTTTGGATGACCCGGGAGCATTTTGGCACCTATTGTGGAAGTTAGCATATTGGAAGAAATTTCATAAGTTTGGGTTGAAGTGCATTTCAGTGTTATCGATGTCCGTTCGGCATTTTGAGTCCGGGAGTAGCTCCGTATGGTGATTCTGGTATTAGGAGCGCGATCAGAAGTGAATTCGGAGGTCCATGGGTCATTTTGAAGTCATTTGGCTAAAGATAGAAGTTTGAAGGTTTTTGAGAAGTTTGACCGGAAGTGGACTTTTTGATATCGAGGTCGGAATCCGATTTCGAAAGTTGGAGTAGCTCCGTAATGTCTAATATGACTTGTGTGCAAAATTTGAAGTCAATCGGACGTGATTTGATAGGTTTAAACATCGAAAATAGAAGTTTGAGATTCTAAAGTTCATAAAGCTTGGATTGGGGGTCGATTCGTGGTTTTAGCATTGTTTGATATGATTTGAGGCCTCGAGCAAGTCCGTAATGTATTTTGGGACCGGTTGGTATGATTCGTTAGGGTCTCGGGGGGCTCGGGTGGATTTCGGGTGGTTAACGGATCGAAAATGGAATTTTGGAAAAGGCTGAAGTTGCTGGTGTAACCGCACCTGCGAGACTTAGGCCGTATGTGCGGAGCCGCAGGAGCGGCCAGAAGAGCCGTAGATGCGGTTTTGGACCAGAACTGAAGTGACCGCAGATGCGGTCATGTAGCCACAGAAGCAGGACCGCACCTGCGGTGGTCGAGGCGCAGAAGCAAAAAAGGGGGCCTGGTAAGAAACCGCAGGAGCGGTAGAAAGGCCGCACATGCGGAACCGCAGAAGCGGTCAAGGGAGCGCAAGTGCGGAAGTGCTGGAGGTAGTGAGGTTCTTTTAAATCGGGGGTTGGGTTCATTTCAACTCCATTTCTTCCATTGTAGCCGATTTTAGAGCAACTTTGAGGTTCCATCCTCACCACCAAGCATGAGGTAAGTAATTTATGCTAGTTTTGAGTTAAATACATGATTATATACGGATTTGGACATGGAAATTTGTAGAAACTTGGGGTTTGAGGAAAACCTAGAAATTTAGGATTCTTGGATTTTGACCACAATTTTGGTAATGGAATTGAGAATTTATTATATATTGAGTTCATGAGGTTATGGGTAAAGTTTATCTTCGAAAAATTTCGGAGTCCGGGCACGTGGGCCCGAGGGCGTTTTTGTCAAGCTTTCGATCGGGGTTAGAAATTATTATAAATTGGATTATGATGAGTAGTTGATTTCATATTAATGGGTTTACATAATTATTGGCTAGTGTTGGACTATTTTGCATCGATTTGAGTATTCGGAAGGGCATGGATTGCCGGTTATGGAACTTCGGAGCGAGGTGAGTCTCCTTTCTAACCTTGAAAGAGGGAATTGTCCCCATAGGTGAAATAATTGATTATGTGCTCCTATTTGTGGGGGTTACGTACGCACGAGGTGACGAGAGTCCGCGCGTAGCTACTAATATGTGTAAGTCCGGTTAGTCTAGGACCCAGAAGCATGCTATACTTGGAATATCTGAAATCTTACTGATAGTTAAATTTCTTAAATCCTATTGCCACACCCCTTTTTCTACCCCCAAAAGATATGTGATGGATTTATGGGTTAAAGAGTTTTTCCAATTAAAGTGACAAAAACTTGAGTAGGGATTTATTTTATTGTTTAGATTCACCACTTGGAATTGATTTTTCGGTATTCCAAGTCACCATTTATTTGAATCCCTAGTCAAAGGAAGGTTTGACTCTATTTTTATGGGTCTGCGAAAACAAAATTTGGGTAAGAAATTCTATTGACCGGGGAGAATGTGCAAGGCATTCCCCGAGTCCCGTGGTTCTAGCACGGTTGCTTTATTGACTTAAACTTGGCTATAATTAATTATGGACAAACTGCGATTTGTATGGTTTTCATGTTTCACCTATCCGCTTTTATTTCTTGATTCTTAGATCTATTATTAAAAGAAAAATGAGTTTTTGGATAAATTATGTTGTCATAACCACGCTACGCGAGTGAATGCGTGATCGAAACAAAATTTATTAATTTTATCATAACAGTGCTACGCAAGCGAATCCGCAGTTATGACAAGGATTATTAGTATATTATTACTTTTGAAAAAAATGTTACTACATTTAAAGGAATTAGTTAAATATTAACTATCGCGCTATGTCAGCGAATCCGTTATTTTTGTGAGAGGAATAATTAAATTTAAAAAAAATTAAAGCTAGTAGAAATGGTATGAGATTATTGAATTAAAACATTGACCTATTGGACAAAATCTGCCTTGACCCATTATTGGGCTCCGAAAATGGGCACAAGCTGAAAGCCCAATGGATTTCAAATGCTGGTTTACTAAGACAGCCCACCTGGGCTAAATAGCGAGTTTGGCCTCTTTTGCTCTAAGCCATTACCCCTTATTTTTAGCTAGCAATTCCAAACATCTATTTAAGATCTACCCACTTTGTACCAAAAATCTAAAGTCCTAGCAGAGATGGTCACATGTAAAATCTGAATTTTATCACAATAAATAAAGGTTTCAAGCATGGCTCTTTTGTTATTTTTCTTTAAAGAATAGCCTATCATAAACTGGCCAGAATTGCAAAGGTGCAAAAGGAGTCTTTAAACACATTGCAACCTACTTGAAACATGTCATTTTTATATCCATCAAAACTACAATAGATAGTAAAGACAAATAATGCATGAATAAAGAGTGTTTGATCAACCAAGGATTCATTTTTACATATGAACTATAACAAGATATGTTTAAATAATAAAGAAATTTAGCTAAGCACTCATTTATTTAAATGGATATTCTCCCAGCAGTCAAGATGAGTTCAAATCTTCTTGTTAAGATGAAAATATCTGCAACATAAGATTAAAGAGTTACCTGAGTCGTAGAATAATAAATACAAGAATGAAGAATGGAATCTCAGCAACAAAAGCAGCATAAAAATAGCAGCAAAACAGCAGAAAACCAGCAACAAATTCGTGTTTGAACAGCCCGAAAACTTAGAGAAGAAACCCGAAACCAAACTCTAAAGAAGACTTATACTTTTCAAAAAGTTTGCCCTCTAAGATTCACTTCCAAAGCTCACAATTTTAGCTTACATTTCATATGTTCAAATGCTGAACTTTTTTTTATGTTTTTGTGTGTTCAACCATTTCTAAAAAAAATCTATGGAAGTGTGATGGAGTCCTGTGACGACCCGACCCGTCGTCTCATGTGTTACTGCTCCGTTTTCCCCGTTTATTGCTTCTTCACGTTTCGTTATCGGTATGTGGTGTGTGAGAGTTGATTTGGATTGGTTTTGATAAGAAATGAGACACTTAGTCTCTTTAAGGAAGGCTTAAGTTGGAAAAGTCAACCGGACGTGACTTATGAGTTAGAAGGTTCGGATGTGATTTCCGGTGATTTGGCTAGCTTCGGGGGATGATTTGTGACTTAGGAGCGTGGTCGGAATTGATTTTGGAGGTCCGGTGTAGAATTAGGCTTGAATTGGCGA
Organism: Nicotiana attenuata; assembly: GCF_001879085.1. Taxonomy (NCBI): domain Eukaryota; kingdom Viridiplantae; phylum Streptophyta; class Magnoliopsida; order Solanales; family Solanaceae; genus Nicotiana; species Nicotiana attenuata. The sequence continues at coordinate 289,219 of NW_017670765.1, read as the reverse complement.
AGTTAGTATTTTGGCGAACTCCGGTTGATAGGTGTGATTTTGATCCGAGGGTCGGAATGGAATTCCAAGAGTTGTTGTAGCTTCGTTAGGTGATTCTGGATATGTGTGTAAAATTTCAGGTCATTCGGACATCGTTTGGTCGGGTTTTTGATCGAAAGTGCATTTCGGAAGTTTTTGAAGAACTTAGGCTTGAATTCGATGAGATTTGATGGTTTTAGCGTTGTTTGATGTGTTTTGATGATTGGAAAAAGTTTGAGTGATGTTATGGGATAAGTTGGTGCTTTTGGTTGAGGTCCCGGGGGCCTCGGGGTGATTTCGGGTGGTCAATCGGACCATTTCTGGTCTTATAGTATTGCAGGTTTTCAGCTGTGTTGTTGCAGAAGTGTTGTTCATCGCGTTCGCGTGGGGTGTGTCGCGAACGCGTAGAGTAAATTTGAGAGGCCTGGAAAATGACCTTCGCGTTCGCAGCCTTAGGAGCGCGTTCGTGATGAGGAGTTGTGCAGACCATCGCGTTCGCGAGGGCTGCTTCGTTCGCGTAGAAGGGGCCTGGGGCCCCGCCTGGTTTGTGCATCGCGTTCGCGGTTGGTCGAACGCGTTCGCGTAAGAGGGTGAGCTGGAGCATCGCGTTCGCGGACCTGGAGTCGCGTCCGCGTAGAGGTAATTTGTGGTCAACGGAATTTGTTCATTGCGAACGCGGGGTGTTGACCGCGTTCGCGTAAGGTAAAACCTGGGCGTCCAGAGGGCTTTTTATATTATTTCATCCGCGACCCCATTCATTATTTCCTCCATTGTTGACCACCTTAAGAGCTTTTTGGTAGAAATTGAAGAGGATTTTGACGGGAATTGATTGGAGGTAAGTCTCGTGACCTAGAAACGTCATTTTATTGAAGAATCAACCTTTAATTCATGGAAATTGGAGTAAAAATTGGAAGAGCTAGGGCTTGAGTTTTTATATTTTCAAATTGGGATTTGGTAGGTCATTTGAGCTCGGATTTGGGAGTTCTTGGTATGTACGGACTTGTGGCGAGACGAGGAATCCGGTAATGTAAGTTTCATAATTTTTCGAGAAGCGGGCCCAGGGCTCGGGTTTTGCTAGTTTCGAGATTCTTGCTAATTTTTGATTGTTTTCGATTGGGTATTGTTCCCTTAGCATATTGTGACGTATTCGCTCTGATTTTGGTTAGATTCGACGCGCGTGGAGGCCGATTTGAGGGGCAAAGGCGTCGCGGTGTGATATTGATATTGCGCTTGGGCTGTAGGAGCCCCTCCGGAGTCTGAACCCCCACAGTGAGCGCGGGTACCCAAATGGATCGGGCTACACGCCGCAGCGGTCATATGCATTGCATTGCATTCATGCATTGGTTCCTGTTTGTACTACGTGTCATGACATTTAGCATTCTCATATCATTGGCATCCATGTTATTGCTTGTACTGTTTACCAGACGCCCTGGTGTTAACTGTTTGTGGAGTGCTGTGCCTGAGGGGCTGACTTATGTGCGGACTTGCACTATCTGATTACGCGTTCATTTGCTTGACTGTTGGGAAAAGGATGTTTTCAAAAGAGGTTTTAAACTGAGCCAGATATTTTCTAAAGGATTTTCACGGTTTTACTGTTTTCTCAAAGAGTGGTACTGTCCTATATAGCATGATGGAGTGCTCTTACGTGATTTCTTGCCTCTCAGTTATTATTTACTCTTATTACCACTGAGTTGGAAGTACTCACTTTACTCCCTGCACCTCGCGTGCAGTTGCAGGTATCGTTCACCCGGTAGCGGGTTATTAGCAGATTGAAGGTATTGTTATTGTAGCTGAGCAAGGTGACCGCCAGCGTTCGCGGCACCAAATGTTGTCTTTTGTTTTTCCAGAAATTCATTTTTGTATAATATTGGCCCTATAGTTAAATCAGGTTCCTTTAGATGCTCGTGACTTGTGACACCCCGGTCGGGTAGTAATTAACAGTTTCTAATGCCATTAAGTTGTATCTTCTATTCATTTATGTTTAATAATTGTTAGTGAAAGGATTTGGGTTAGTTGGCTGGCCTTGTCTTCACGAGAGGCGCCATTACGACCGGGTATGGGAATTGGGTCGTGACAAGTCCCCTTTTAAATGAGGAAAGGACAGCCCTGAAATAGGCAAAGAAAAGCCAACTTTTTGGACAGATTTTGGTTCACCAAAAATCTGTCCAAAAGGGGACTGACTTTGTGTGTTAAAGGCTGTCCAAAAGGTGAAAGGACAACTTGAAATCTGCTATAGCAGGAGCCAAAGAGTCATTTTATCCACCCTACTAAAAAAGCAAGCTATTAGTACCCTATTTTATTGATAAAATTATCTGAACATCAGATTTCAACAACATCAATATCACCCTATTGATTCAAACTAAATTAAGTATTAAAACATGTAATTAAACTTCAACACATGTACCATGAACCAACATGAGCAAACAAAAATCAACTATTAAAGCCAAACAGAACACACGCTATCGCTGAAGCGATTTAACAAACCAACTAGACAAGCATAATCAGAAATTGATTAAATAAAGAAACAAGACAGAACTTAATTCTAACTAAAAATCCAAAAAAAAAAAATAGAAAATTAATAACGGGGCAGAGGATTTTCGATTTTACCATATACTCGAGCATCCAGGAAATGACGATAGGCAGTGGTGCGATTTCGAGCAAGCTTCTATTGTTGATATTCTCGAAACCAAAAACTCCGGCGAATCCGAGTCCGGTTTCAATGATATCAACGACACAAGCTTGTTCGAGGCCGATTTGAGAAGAGAAACGAGAGGCAGTGGTGGTTGAGGGGTGGAAGTAGCACGGCCAGCGGCAGCGGCGGGACGTCGGCAGTGGGGGTGGCTGCCGGTGGTGTAAAATTTTTGGAGTGTTTGGGGTGTTGGGCGGCGGCTAGGGTTTCGGTTAAGCTTAGATCTACGGAGATTAAAAAGGGTTATGAGATTTTGGGGTTCGGATTCATGGAGAGGAGGTTGAGCGGAAGAAGTGGTGAAATTTTGGGGTGGTTAGGAGGTTGGCCGGCGCTAGTGGGCGATTTCCGATGGCGGAGCTGGGTGGCGACGGGCGGCAAAGGGCAAACCTGGGAGAGAGAAGAGAGAGTGAGGAGAGAGGAAGAAGAAAAGAGAATAGGGAAAAATGGGGGCCAAATTTCTGATCTTGAGGCCTTATATACATGGAATGGAGAGTGAATTAGAACCCTTAGATCAAAGTGGTATGAACGGATGTGATTTAATCTCACCTCACTTATCAAAACGACGTAGTTTCAAGACAAAACTACATCGTTTTGAGCTCTTTCTTGGCCAACCAACTAATGGACCGGGTATGGCCGAATTGGGCTCAAATTTTGGGCCAATTTTAATTAAAATACACTAGCCCAATCCCTTTTCCCTCTAATGAATTAATTAAGCTAAAAGTCTAATTCTCAAATCTCCAAACACACACAAAAATAATTATTCAAAACTACAATGTAAAAGAAAGAACAAAAATTAGGCATTTACAGCCGCCCCTCTTTGCTCGAGAACTTGAAGAGTTTTCGTGCAAAGATAGTGAATGCCATGACTAACTTTTGCTCACCTATGACTCTAATGAAAGAGTTTTTGAAAATGGGGTGGCCGAACCTTGCTTCCGAGGTTGCCTACATATCCTTGGTTGTAAAGGAATCAGGTTAGTGTAGTTCTGGAAAAATTTGGTAGCTGGGACTACCAGACACGAGAGTTAAGAATGTTGGTGCTGCTGCTGTTGCTGTTACTCTTACTGTTACTGCTTCTTACATCAAAAGAAAAAGAGAAGAGCACTACATATGTCTGCAAACTAAGAGTACAAAATTCCTATCTGCGTGTCTTCTGGAGTCAAATCTTGATTCTTGACTTGCTCTCTTGTGTTGACCTTAGACTGGATCTTGATTCTCTTTAAAGAAGAGATTATGACTCAATCTCGATTGCTTGCTTTCTGGATCAGAATTTTGAGAAAATGAAACTTGAGAAGTTGTGTTGCCGACACGTTGTCAAAGTTAAACCCAAACTATCCTGTGATCATCCTTCTGATGATAACTGAAACTGCAAGCTTCGATCTTCATAACCTGTGCTCTGCGGCGAGGCCTGGAAAGCCATCAAAGACGAACAAAACGAACAAAAATTTTCTGCCCCAGTTTGGAGTAGGAAAATTTTGTGACTTATCAGCGAAAGCTATAAACTATCTAATTTATTGAAAGGCAGACATAAACAGTAGTATAAACTAGCTAAAAGAGATAAAATTTGGTAACGAATGATTGTGCAACCAGGGATCGGTTCCCGTACTACTGAAGGGAAATGTAACCAGGGGCTAGCACCCTATCTTACTGGAAGGAAATAGAATCAGGTGTTAGCACCATGTATTATTGATAAAGTGTTGAATCCCTCTAGGTGAAAAAGGTTCTACCTGAGTTAAACTGCGTAAAACAACCTGAAGGAAGAGTACTTCTACCCGGAGCCATGAGCTGGATCCCCCTAGGCGAAATGGTTCTACCTGAGTTAAACTGTGTAAAACACCCTGAGCGAAGAGTACTTCTACCCGGAAATATGAGTTGGATCCCCCTAGGCGAATGAATTCTACCTGAGTTAAGCTGCGTAAAACACCCTGAGCGAAGAGTACTTCTACTCGGAACCATGAGCTGGATCCCCCTAGGCGAAAGGATTCTACCTGAGTTAAGCTGCGTAAAACACCCTGAGCGAAGGGTACTTCTACTCGAAACTATGAGCTAGATCCCCCTAGGCAAAAGGATTCTACCTGAGCTAAGCTGCGTAAAACACCCTGAGCGAAGAGTGCTTCTACTTGGAACTATAAGCTGGATCCCCCTAGGCGAAAGGATTCTACCTGAGTTAAGCTGCGTAAAACACCCTGAGCGAAGAGTACTTCTACTCGGAACTATGAGCTAGATCCCCCTAGGCAAAAAGGTTCTACCCGAGTTAAGCTACGCAAAACACCCTAAGCGAAGAGTACCTCTACCTGCAACTATGAGCTGGATCCCCCTAGGCGAAGAGGTTCTACCTGAGTTAAGCTACGTAAAACAACCTAAGTGAAGAGTACTTCTACCCCGAACTATGAGCTGGATCCCCTAGGCGAAATGGTTCTACCTGAGTTAAGCTACGNACCTTTCGTATGAGTTTTTTTTGTTTTTTCCGGTTTTTCATTAGCCATGATAGGTGCCACTTTCTTATGGAGTGTATACAATATTGTAGTGAGACTGTTGGTACAAGAACATTTACTCTTTAGCTCACTATGCTTAGGTGGAAACCTTTTTTTCCTTATTTCCTCAGCCACTCTTTTGTTGTAGTACTTAGGGAGACCTTCTAGCTTTTGTAAAGTTGCGAGCTTGTTATATCGTACACCCGAAGGAAATTTTCGTTGTTCTTACTCGCCTATAATAATCCTTAGTTACGTAACTTTGTGCCCTTGTGTTCGTAGGGTTACTTCTAAGCTCAAATTTTGATTGTCTCCTTAGTGGCACTCTCTCTTATTTTCATAAAACTTAAACGGTACCTTTAACTGCCTCAACTCCTATCTAAAAATTATTTTTTAGATGATTGCGATCTCGTATATATGGGACTGAATTCCCTATGCTGCGGTTCATTACAATTATCTTGCATGATCTATTGGTTTATCTGTGACCTCTTGTCTAGCCATAACCGGGCTCTTCCTGAATCAACTACTAATTACTCNAAGGATTCTACCTGAGTTAAGCTACGTAAAACACCCTGAGCGAAGAGTACTTCTAACTTGGAACTATGAGCTGGATCCCCCTAGGCGAAAGTATTCTACCTGAGTTAAGCTGCGTAAAGCACCCTGAGCGAAGATTTCTTCTACCCGGAACTATGAGCTATTGAGTTGGATCCCCCTAGGCGAAAAGGTTCTACCTAAGTTAAGCTGCGAAAATGGGAGGTGTGAACAATAGTGATGCATGCTGAAAAAAGAAAAAAATGGAGATTTTGAGGAGCTTACATTTGGTCACGTTCATTCTTTTAGAATTGCCATTCTGCACCACTTTGTTCCTACTTCAAATAAAGAAACATTTATGAGTTTTCAAAGTGGTGGTTGGTTTGTGGCCTTGATCCCTTGATGCCTTGAGTAGTTTGATTCACGGCCACTGCTATCGAAGAACCGATTCTGTCAGCGTGGTACCGAGACGGTCGGCTGCTCTGTATCATTTTCTAGAGACCTTGGATTTACATTATTGCCCCCAACTGTTTCATACCCAGATGTCCATGGTACCACTACCCTTGTCTCTAAGGCAATGCATTTTTTCTTTAAAATCAAACTCAGTTGTCTTGCACCCAGTATCAGTTTGTGTCCGTAGTGCTTATCAACTTTTCTCATAAAGCAAGTCCTGCTCATGCAACTTTTCAGTTTCTTTGAAATACTTTTTTCGCCTTATTGAATGAGATCACAGATGGATTCGTGCCTTCGTCAATGCCATATATGCCCCAAATAGTGCTCGATATTACGGGGAAATTGTAGCTAGTTTTGCAACCATTTTTTTCCGCTTTTGATGCAGGATTAGACCGAAAGGGACTCAAAGAAATATTATGGGTAAAAACAAAATAATAATTGAAAGTGAAAAAGAACTGTGCTTAAACAAAAGGTGTCCCTTTCGGGGAAAGGAATAGGGAGACTTATCTGGAGGTATGTGTCGACTTTAATGAATCATGACATGCATTTTGGACTGGACGCCTGATCCGTTTAAGCTGTCTAATTCTCAAAGTCCACCACAAACGTTCATCTTGAATTTTTCTTGGTTGTGCTCATGCCGAAGAATCAAAGACCCTCATTCGGCTAGTAGCGCCTTTTGCAGGTTTTCGCTAACTAACCTCTCTCATTTCTCTACTAACCGTCTCCTTATGGTGCCCATCTGGGTTTTCACCAATAAGACTCTCTCATTTCTCTGCTACTGTCGCCTTATAGTGACGGTACGGGTTTTCACTGATAAGACTCTCTCATTTCTTTTTTCTTTTTTTCTCTCTCTTTTTTTGAATAAGATACTGCATGAAAGAGGTTGCCCAATGCCTCTGGCATGGGGACTTCAAACATTCTCAAAAAACATCGATCACAAGTTCTTGAAAGGTAAAAAGGCGAAATGAACCTTGAACTGAATTACAACTTTTGGAACCGTTTTTTACAGAAAAGCCGTGAAATAAAACAAATTTCTGACCCAGTTTTGGAGTATTAGGAATATGGCTTTTTTGTTCTGATGGGACCGAACCCAGGGTGTCGACACCCCCTTTTTCCCAAGAGAAATCAGGTTTACGACATTTTTGGAAAAAGACAACTCTATTCCCGTTTGGGAATTGGGTTTTTGGATTTGGAGCGTCGCCACCTAATGATTATAGTGCATTAGGACACCTTGAGAAAGAATTTGAGATGAAAAACCAGAGTTCGGGTAAGGGCTAGAAATTATCTCGAGGGGAAGGTGTTAGGCACCCCTCGAGATCCACTAGTGTGGTTCCCGGCCATGCTACAACTATGACTTTAAATACAAACAACAAGTAGACAAGCAAGCATTGGAAATACGAGGAAAACTTTCACATAATGGTTGCAAATAAAAAGTACAAAAGGTTAAAAAAATACTAGAATTTGGAAGAAAATAGTTTTATAATTAAAGAAAAGATATACGAGTAAAGGGGAAGGGGTCAAATAATTGATACAACTTAAAAGAGGTGAAAGAGACGGAAGTTTAGGGAGAAACAATACTAAAATTCAGACAATTAAAAGAGAGATTTTTCATGATAGGTGCAAAGAATTGGAGTAAAAGAAGAGAAACTGAAAATTGAACAGCTTTTAAAATTTTGGAACAAAATATAACAAAGAGGGAGGGGGTCCTAGATTTATAAATCACATGGATCATCCACACAACACCGGTACCCAATTGTACGCATAGTGTTATCGTGTGATCATCATCTCCATGTCTACCCTTCCCTACCCCGTTAAGGTATTAAAGCGCGGAATAGTATCGTTACTTATTGCATGCTATTACCCGTCCCAATCCTATCAGTCCCAAAGGCAAATGGACTACTAATCCTAAAGGGAGAAGGGGTTTGGGGGCTTTTAGAAGTTTTCAAAGGACAAAATGCTAAGGCGTCAATCAAAACAAGTAATGCACATAAAAGGGAAGCAGACAAGCAAACAGGGCTCCAATATGCCTCCATAAATCAGATAAAAGTCATAGAGTTTAGCATGTCTTACACGTACTGATTTGGTCTTAATTAAATTATGCAACGAGCGGACTAGTTCAACGCATATTTCTTAGACAGAAAGTCTACATTAGGCTCGCTCGAATGCAGTTGACTAAAAACGATCTGATTGATTAATTAATCCTTTTGTCTAAGTGATGGATAGAACTAGGCATGACATCTACTGATTTTAGAAATAATGCAAACTGATTATAGAAAAAGGTTACCAGTTTTAACAGAACAATACGAGTTCAGCAATCGACGTAGCTTCTATTCAGATTCGAGATTTCCTATAGGCATGCTCTCTATATGTTTATTGATTTTTTGACATTTTTTAGACGTTAACATAAGTCCTATGAACATGGTATCAATATGCAGCTTTTATTGTTAAACCTACGAACTGTTTGCCTGATGACGCTTATATATGCAGAGATGCAAAGTCTATAGGCAGTATTTCTATATGTGAATTTGCAGAACAATTAGAAGTAAATCCTATAGGCAGGATATCTATGTGTGAAGTTGCAGAAATCAGAAGTTAATCCTATAGGCATGATATCTATATGTTTTATTGCAGAAATTAAGTGTCGAATCCTATAGGCATGTTTCTACGCGTGGAGTTGCACAAATCATAAATAAATCCCTATAGGCATGCTTTCTACCCTTGGTGCATAAAAGTAAACCCCATCCCCCTTTTTTACTAAATCCCCGAGTTTATACAAATTATTACAGCCCAAAAGAAATAAAACTGTAATTAATAAAGTATATCAGGAATCATCAGCTACATCCGAGCAGCCTAATTCAGACTTAATGTCTAATAATATGAGATTGAGCCACTTATGAGATCCAGATTTCCAAGCCTTATCTCATCTAGGGTGTTTCAGAGATCCAAGGGAATTCAGGAACCCCACGCAGTGCATACACCCAAGATGTTAATCAGAAAATTGAGTTGTGCAGTGTGGAAGGGCCAGCCCTTATGTGTCCAAGTTCAGAGGGAGCTCAAGGGTCCCAAGGCAAGGCTCACACAAGAGGGGCAGAACCTAAGTTCTAAGAGCATAGTGCAAGTGCAATAAGAGAAAGGGGATATGGAATACCCATGCAGGCTGGTGGTCATGCCCAGCCATAAATTAGACTGGCACACCCCTAACCAAACCTGTTAGCCAAACATTTAGAGAGTAAAGACCTACTGGAGGTCAAGCTATGGCCTGAGCAATAACTAAAATACTGTCAGGCCAATGCTGTTACTCAGCACACACAATAAGGGAATAGGGATGGGAAACTGACAAAGCTTAGGGCCCAAAGGGTCCAGTTCATATCCATGGACAATAACTTCGAATATTGCCATGTTTCCGAACCATAACTTAAAGAATATAAGGGGATACGGGGGTTTGGGATTCATAAGGTACCAAATAAATAACAAGTGACTGACATGGTGCATACATAGATAAACATTAATTTACAAGGGAACGTATTACAGCATGCTAGTAACATATCTTGACTATAGAAACATGAGTAGGGTAGACAGTAATGACAAACTGGAGTAGTTAAAGAAAACATATTGTTGTTGAGGCTTGTAAATTAACTAGGACATACCAGTAGAGAAGCAAAGTGCAGAAAGGTAAAGCAAACACAAGTCAACAGTCTAGCCTTGGCTTTCAGCCGGCTAGGCAAAGCAACAACACAAGTAGTACTAAAGAAAGAGAGAGTTTTAAGAGTATGTGTGTATATTTTGAACTCAAGTTGTTCGTCCCTTTAAAGAAAAGAGGGTAGGGTATTTATAATGCAGATAATGCAGATGGAGACAATGCTTAGTCTCGGAAGCCAGAATGGTAGCCTTATGCAATGCAGATAATGCAGATGGAGACAACGCTTAGTCTCGGAAGGCAGAAAGGTAGCCTTATGCAGATAATGCAGATGGAGACAACGCTTAGTCTCGGAAGGCGGAAAGGTAGCCTTATGCAGATAATGCAGATGGAGACAATGCTTAGTCTCGGAAGCCAGAAAGGTAGCCTTATGCAGATAATGCGGATGGAGACAGCGCTTAGTCTCAGAAGGCAGAAAGGTAGCCTTATGCAATGCAGATAATGCAGATGGAGAAAACTCTTAGTCTCGGAAGGCAGAAAGATAGCCTTATGCAATGCAAGAAAATAAAAGGACGGATAGTAGTGAGATTTCTTAGCTGATTGCTGATCACGATGTCGTGACTGTTAGGGAGGTTGTGTGTGGATAATAATTACAGACGAGTGATGATTTTGAGAAGTTGCGTCTTTGAGGAATATGCGTACGTAAATATACCTGACGATATTGTAAGTCGAGTGCCTGCATCCAAAGAGAAATCATGAGTTTTGTAAGGGGGAAAGGTTAGTTCGTCTTCCCCTGGCTTCCGGCGTTGCGTATCATTGGGGTAGCATTACTAAACAGCAGCAATTCGAACAATAGTCATGCACGATTTAGTAAATATAATGTAAGTAGAAAATAGTTTCCTTTAGACGACCCAACGACTGTGACGTGGGTCAAGACATTGCAACCTCTCTTGCTCCTGAATTTCGAGGGTCCTCCTCAAAATTCTGCCCCAGTTTACTGGGTTGGCACTTCTGACGGCTGCGCTGAACGGCTGAAAAAATCAACTTCGGAATTTTGAGGGTCCTCCTCAAAATTCTTCCCCAGTTTACTGAGGTGGCATTCCTGGCGATGAATGGCTGAGAACTAACTTCGGAATTTTGAGGGTCCTCCTCAAAATTCCGCCCCAGTTCCAATAGCAGGGGAAAAATGGAATTTTTATTAAATTGTTACCGAACCCATAGGGCTGCCTACGTATCCCCTCTTAAACGGGAATCAGGTCAGGCGTAGTTCAAATTACATTATCATAAGGAATCATACGTGGTTACACATAGTATCGTTTCACTACATCTGAATTGATTGGCTTTGGCCAGACTTCTCCGTCCATTTCTGCAAGAATAAGGGCTCCTCCAATTAGAACCCGGTGAACCATGTACGGACCTTGCCAGTTAGGGGAGAATTTCCCCTTGGCTTCATCTTGATGTGGGAATAATTTCTTCAATACTAGCTGCCCCGGTGTAAACTTCCTTGGTATAACTCTTTTGTTGAAGGCTCTGGACATTCTGCTCTGATATATCTGACGGTGGCAAACTGCATTCATCCTCTTCCCATCTATAAGGGCTAACTGCTCGTAGCGACCTTTTACCCATTCTGCGTCGTCCAATTCTGCTTCTTGTATGATCCTCAAAGAGGGAATTTCTACCTCGGCGGGGTTGACCGCTTCTGTACCATAAAACAGCATGTAGGGAGTTGCTCCAGTCGATGTGCGGACCGTGGTGCGGTATCCCAGCAAGGCAAATGATAACTTCTCATGCCATTATTTGTGACTTTTGACCATCTTCCTTAGTATCTTCTTGATGTTCTTGTTGGCTGCTTCTACAGCTCCATTCATCTGAGGCCTGTAGGCTGTAGAATACTTGTGTTTAATCTTGGAGGTCTCACACATAGCTTTCATCAAGTCACTGTTGAGATTGGAACCATTATCGGTGATGATTGATTCCGAAATTCCGAATCGGCACACAATACGTTCACGGATGAAATCTGCCATAACTTTCTTAGTCACTGCCTTGTATGACGCTGCTTCAACCCATTTGGTAAAATAATCAATTTCCACCAGGATAAACCTGTGCCCGTTTGATGCGGCAGGCTCAATAGGTCCAATAACATCCATTCCCCAGGCGGAGAATGGCCACGGTGAGCTTGTTGCAGTAAGCTCGTTAAGGGACACCTTTATCATGGCTGCATGTATCTGACAACGATGGCACTTACGAACATACTGGCTACAGTCTGTTTCCATAGTCATCCAAAAATATCCTGCTCTAAATATCTTCTTCGCTAAGACAAAACCATTCATGTGCGGCCCGCAGGTCCCTGCGTGCACTTCGTCCAATAGTCTGGATGCTTCTTTTGCTTCGACACACCTTAGTAAACCCAAATCGGGAGTCCTCCTATACAGGATTCCCCCACTGTGAAAGAAGTTGTTGGATAATCTCCGAAGTGTGCGCTTTTGCGTGGCGTTGGCAAGTTTTGGGTATTCTCCAGTTGTCAAGTACTCCTTGATGTCGTGGAACCATGGTTTTCCGTCCGCTTATTCCTCAACGTGAGCACAATAAGCTGGCTGATCATAAATCTTTACTGGGATGGGATCAATGAAATTCGTGTCTGGATGCTGGATCATGGATGATAAAGTAGCTAATGCGTAAGCGAACTCGTTCTGGACCCTAGGGACGTGCTGAAATTCTGTCTTTGTGAATCTTTTCCTCAACTCCTGGATGTGATGCAAGTAGGGGAGTATCTTAGAGTTCTTGGTTGCCCACTCTTCTCGAACTTGATGTAAGAGCAAGTCTGAATCCCCGATCACTAGCAACTCCTGAATGTTCATGTCGATGGCCATCTTGAGACCCGGGATGCAGGCTTCATATTCGGCCATATTGTTGGTGCAAGGGAATCTGAGCTTGGCGGATACCGGGTAATGCTGGCCGGTTTCTGATACTAGGACTGCTTCTATGCCAAATCCTTTGAAATTTGCGGCTCCATCGAAAAACAACCTCCAACCATCGTAGGATTCTGCAATATCTTCTCCTACAAAGGACACCTCTTCGTCAGGAAAATACGTTTTCAGGGGTTCGTATTCTCCGCCAACAGGGTTCTCGGCAAGGTGATCTGCTATGGCTTGGCCCTTGATTGCTTTCTGAGTCACGTAAACAATGTCGAATTCACTTAGCAAGATCTGCCATTCGGCGAGCTTGCCAGTGGGCATGGGCTTCTGGAAGATATACTTCAGCGGGTCCATCCTTGATATGAGATAAGTAGTGTAGGCACAAAAATAATGCATCAATTTCTGAGCTACCCAAGTCAGAGCACAACAGGTGCGCTCTAATAGAGAATACCGGGCCTCGTACAGGGTGAACTTCTTATTGAGATAGTAGATGGCTTGCTCCTTTCTCCCTGTTTCATCATGTTGTCCCAGAACACAACCGAATGCTCCATCCAAAACCGCAAGATAAAGCAATAGAGGCCTTCCTGGCTCGGGCGAAACCAAGACTGGTGGCGTTGACAGGTATTCCTTAATTCTGTCAATAGCTTTCTGACAATCGTCAGTCCATTTAGTAGCAGCGTCTTTCTTCAACATTTTAAAGATGGGTTCACAGATGACTGTGGACTGAGCTATGAACGGGCTGATATAGTTGAGTCTTCCCAAGAAACTCATCATGTCCTTCTTGCTCCTTGGCGGTGGCAATTGTTGAATGGCTTTGACCTTTGATGGGTCCAATTCTATTCCTCGCCGACTCACGATAAACCCCAATAATTTTCCAGCAGGAACCCCGAATGCACACTTGGCGGGATTCAGTTTCAGATTGTACCTTCTCAGTCTGTTGAAGAACTTTCTCAGATCTTCCATATGATCAGTGGCCTTCTTGGATTTGATGATGACGTCGTCCACATATACCTCAATCTCCGTGTGTATCATGTCGTGGAGATAGTGGTCATGGCTCTCATATAGGTGGCGCCAGCATTCTTCAACCCAAATGGCATCATTTTGTAACAATACATTCCCCACGGCGTGATGAAAGCCGTTTTCTCTACATCTTCCTCATCCATCCATATCTGATAGTATCCGGCGAAACAATCAACGAAAGACTGCAACTCATGCTTGGCGCAGTTGTCGATAAGAATGTGTATGTTTGGCAAGGGGAAGTCATCTTTGGGACTAGCCCGGTTAAGATCCCGGTAGTCGACACAGACTCTAACCTTCCCATCCTTCTTTGGTACCGGCACGATGTTGGCTAACCATGTTGGATATTCCACTACCCTGAGAACCTTGGCTTTGACTTGCTTAGTAACCTCTTCTTTGATTTTCAAACTCATGTCGGGTTCGAATTTCCTGAGCTTTTGTTTTACCGGCAGACAGGTTGGATCTGTTGGCAGTTTGTGAGCTACAATGGACGTGCTGAGACCGGTCATATCATCATACGACCAGGCGAATATGTCCTCATATTCCTTTAAAATTTTTATGTATTCTTCCTTTTCTGATGGCGACAGGTGAACACTGATGCGAGTTTCTTTGACATTTTCTGTATCTCCCAAATTAATGACCTCAATTTCTTCCAGGTTAGACTTAGGTCTATTCTCAAAATTCTCAACCTCTCTGACGACCTCTTCAGGTATTTCATCTTCTTCTGAGTCTATGTCCTTTTGCTGCGTTATTTCGTTGCAAGTCACAATCGTTGGTTCATCATCAAAGTAAGTAATAGTAATGCTGTGTGAAAATAGAGTGAATGATAGAGAAAATAATAAGAGCGAGATATATGATAAATTGAAATGCTTTGATTAAATTCATAATTGTTTGAAACGTCGGAGCTCTTTTCAAAATTAAAGACAATGCGGAAAGGAAATTAGCTAGTAAAAAGTAAAATAAGATGCATGGTGCTTCTGTTTAGCCTTGCTACCGCGAAGCTTTCCGAGCCCTGACGGTCCTAATTGACCAATTGCTGAGGCGGTCTCCTCGGTTCACCGCTTGTATGGAAGGGCCTTCCTCCCCTTCCTCCTCGAAAAGAACACAGCAATCCAATATCATCATCCTCCAGAAACGGATTCTTCATGGCTGCCAATGCTTCATCTTCTTCTGACCCATATATAGTATCTGCCGGTTGGAAGGTCTGCTCCAGGCTAGGTATCGGAAGCTCCAATGGATAGTAGGGGCTGCGCCACGGTGGCGACCAATTCTGGAATTCTTCCTAAGTATAACCGTACCCTAAACCAAATGTAGTACCGTGTTTCTTCAGTTTGATGGGTTTGGTGATTCCCTGGAGGTTTTTGCCGAGTCCCTTTCTAGGTTCGTACCCACACCATTTCAGGATACTTTCGATCTTGTTATCCCACCACTTATCCTTATCTACAGCGTTGACCCTTTCAATGTAGTGGTATGTTTCTCCGCCTATTCTCCTTCTGCTACCAATCATTGGGATGGTCTGATGACCATATATGGGGTTACTACCATCGCCATGAATAATCACTTCCTGGTGATTCCATTCGAACTTCACTCCCTGATGCAGGGTCGATGCTACGGCTCCAGCGGCATGGATCCAGGGCCGTCCTAACAGTAGGTTATAGGATGCCGGGACGTCTATTACTTGAAAGTCGACGTCGAACCATGTTGGCCCCATTTTTAAGCATAGGCTGATTTCTCCAATAGTAGATCTCTGGGATCCGTCAAAGGCCTTGACATTGATAGCCCCATCTTTGATCTCGTGCAGGCTTTTTCCCAAAGTTCTGAGAGTTATTAGCGGAGAGATGTTGAGGCTGGATCCTCCGTCAATCAGGACTCTAGTGATGAAATAATCCTCGCATTGCACGATGGTGTGCAGTGCCTTGTTGTGGCTCAATCCTTCCGGCGGTAGCTCATCTTCGTGGAAGGTGATTTTATGGCTCTCCAGCACTTGCCCTACCATATTTGCCATTTCACCCCCAGTTATGTTGCTGGGCACATAAGCTTCACTCAGTATTTTCATCAGGGCATTTTTATGAGCGTCAGAGCTCTGTAGAAGAGCGAGGATAAAGATCTGTGCCGGTGTTTTGTTCAACTGCTCAGCGACTGAGTACTCCTTAGCTTGTATTTTTCTCCAAAGATCGTCGGGCCTAGTTTCAATAGGCCGTCCTGGGGCTTGCTTACTGGACTCAGCTAAGTGTTCTGGGGTGTAAACCCTCCCTGTTCTAGTCATTCCTTGCGCAACGATTGTTTCTCCTGTCTTGGTCTTCCCTTTTATCCTAGCTTCGGCAGTGTAATCCCAGGGTATGGCTTTTGAGTGGAACGGTGTTATGTCCGACATTGTCACAGGAATAGGTACCCTTGGTGGTAACACAACAACTTCAAAGGGTGCAGGTGCTTTTGGAACTCCAAATTCGACCTCAATTAGCCCGGGCGCCTTTGCAGAAGGAGGCGCTTCAAATTCGAGAGGTATATACATGTTTACTTCATCGTCCCTGGAGGGCTGATTCTGCACAACAATTGGGTTAAGTGTAACTGTTGATTTCTTTGGTTCATCACCTGCAGCAATCAAACCTATCGACCCTTTGGGATTCCAATCATCTTCGATCTTGATCATGTGAATGTCTCCACCTTTGTGGTCAGGCAGAGGGTTGTTGCAAACATTAGGAGCAGGCTCCTTTGCTACTATGACCTTATTGTCGAGCAGGGTTTGAATCTTGTCCTTCAATGAGCGGCACTCGTCAAGGGTGTGTCCCTTCATGCTGGAATGGTACGCACAAGTCTTATTGGGGTTGACCCACTGGGAAGGATTTTCTGGAGTTTTGGCTAGGATAGGAGTGACGTAGCCAGCAGCTTTAAGTCTCTCGTACAGCTGGTCGATTGGTTCGGCGATGGCTGTGTATTGTCTGGGAGGTCTGCGGTCAAAATTTGGCCTAGGTCTAGGGAAATTTTGGCGGGTGGGGGGTGATTGGTAGTGAGAGGGTTGAGCATTATAATCTTGGTAGACAGGTGCTGGTTGAGAGTATCTGGGTGAGGTGGGTTGATATGTGAGAGGTGGAGATGATTGGTAGACGGGAGGTGGGTTTTGATAGGAGGGTGTGGGGGCTTGGTAATTCGGGATGGGCTGATATGTAAGTGGAGGTGATGGGTAGGTGTGGTATTTTGGTGGTGATTTGGCTCCCTCTGCGACCATTACGGCACTCACATCCTTCTTCTTGGATGTGCCACCAGACTGTAGAGCCTTGTTGGTAGCCTGCAGTGCCTCAAAATTAGTAACCATACCGCTTTTAATGCCTTCTTCAATCCTTTCTCCTAGCTTGATGATGTCGGAGAATTTCTGCCCTCTATCAGTATCAACCTCTCATAATATTGTGGATCCTGAGCTCGGACGAAAAACTTGTTCATCTGTTCTTCTTCCAAGGCCGGCCTGACCTTAGCAGCCTCTGATCTCCAACAAGTAGTATACTCACGGAATGTCTCTGTAGGTTTCTTCTTCAAATTCTGGATATAGAAGACATCTGGCGCATTTTCTGTATTAAATCTGAACCTGTCCATGAAACCGGACGCCATCCCTACCCAGCTATTCCATTTCTTAGGGTCCTGGTTGATGTACCATGATAAAGCATCTCCCTTCAGACTTCTCATGAAGAGCTTCATACGGATCTTCTCATCCTTTCCGACTCCGACCAGCTTATCGCAATATGTCCTCAGGTGGACTCTGGGATCTCCTGTTCCATTAAACATTTCGAACTTGGGAGGTTTGTACTCCTTCGGAAGTTCAACATCTGGCTGGATGCAGAGGTCTTCGTAATTTAACCCCTCGATACCTTTGTTACCTTCCACGCCCTGAACTCGGCTGGTCAATTTCTTGAATTCTGCTGCTATGTTCCTGATAAGGGAGTCTTTGTCATCTGACTCTGGTGCATTTGAGATTGGTTGAGTATAATGGGGTACAATATCCACGTAAATAGGAGTGTTGTGGAGATGGTCATTTGTGGTGTTCAGTGGCTCAGGAATGAGTAGTGGAGTGTTGTTGGGAGTGTGGCATGTGTTGCAATGTTGAGTATGAGTGGGTTGTATCTGTGGTTGTGGGATGTTTTGTGGAGGTGCGGGATTCTGAGCATTGGGAAAGCTGACATCCGGGGTAGTGAGGGAAAATGATAAGTTTGCCATGTTTCGAACTTGGTCCAGTTCTTCCTGAAATTTCAACAACTTCTGCTCAAGTTGGGCGGCACTTTCCTTGGAAACCTGAATACCCTGGGAAGTCTCTACCCTTTCAACCGAATTCTCCTTCCTGATGCTACCCAAGTCTTCCATTTTTCCTTTGTTCTTGTTTCTGACAGGACTTGGAGGAGGAGGAGGTGGAGGAACCTTGGATCTTGTGGAGTAGGATGATGATGTCAGAGTGCACGAACTAACCTTTGGGGAGGGGAATAAATAAAAATTAAAAAAAAAGAAAAAAAGGTAACAAGTTAGTGCAGGTTATGAGGAAAAATATTGCAAAATTCAAACACGTTGTGCGAAAATGTAAATCGTGTCCTAACTTTTGGTGCCTCGTTGTGCTCGAGGTAGGCCTAGCGACAAATAGTTTTGGAGAACTTATAATGCTAAATGCCTCATTTTATTGATAGAAATAAGACGAATCCAAAACGACTCTAAATAATAGGAAGTAAGATATCACTATTGGCCATTGGCCTTATTACATTTAAAATAAAGAATAAAAGGACTCCTATCTACTTGGTCCCAGAAGGACCTTCCCCAGATTTGGCATCTTCGTCTCCCTCGAATAGCTTCACCAGCTCGCGTAGTCCTAGCAGCAAATAAGCTTGGGCCAGATGTCCGCTTGCATTTCCTTCAGCGTTTTGACAATCTTCAATTCTCTTGATAAACTTTCCTTCCAGTTCTACTAGACCCCGCTCCAGATACCCTAGTCGCTTGTTGGCGCTGACAGCCATATCTTTCCACTCCTCGATCAACTTCTGATGGGCTTCTTGTATTTCCCGGTGCTCACTTTCACACTCTCGAATTATCTTGCGCAGTTGATTATACTTAACCCGTGCTTCAGCGTGCTCGTCGATGATTCTGTGACCTCGAACGAATTCGGGCTGACCCATGCCATTGTCTTCCAACCAACCCGAATAGTGTGGCGCGCAACCGGCGTGATACCTGTCTGGCTCAATAGATTCTTTCCCCAAAACGAGTTTGCAGTGCCATAAGTGCTGAGCTTGGCACCTGTGAGGGCTATCATCGTCCTGGAAATCAGCCCTGAAGTGACTCATTTTGTCGACCCTTAGTATGATTTTCTTTCTTCCAGTCTGCCTCATGGCTTGGAGAGGAACGTAAGGATAAGTCCCTCTCAAACGAATTAGTATGAGAAACGGTGCATCTCGGATCGAATAATGAATTCATCCGCGGGGAACCACTCGACCATCCATTGTACTTGGTCTTCTTTCAGATTTTCAAATAATTCTGCCCATCCTCTGGCGTCCTCTGGCTGAGCGAACATTTTAGGCATATAATTCATACGCCTTGGCTGGTAGAAGGCGATGTGATCATCCCAGTCTCTGCGTAGGATCTCTTGTCGGTATTCCCCTTTCTGGAGGTGTTCCATGAGCCAGAGCTGAAGTAATAAGTTTCAACCCTCAAAATGACTGCCCTTTTGCTGACACTTGTCCAAGGCACGGTATATCTCAGCAATAATCATGGGCACTATGCTGAAAGTATGCCCACCAATTCCTTCCATCAAAGTCTTGGTTACCATGGCCAGTCTGGTTTGGATCCTAGCCTTCTTCATAGGGAACACCATTATTCCCAAAAACCAAAACATAAAAACGAAGACCCTTCTATGGACATGCCCCAATGAGGTGATGGCGAACTCATCTAAATAGGTGCGGTATGACATGCTATGGCCGTACCTCTCGTACAGAAAGTCGAATGGGAAGTAAGAGTATTTCAAGCATGTTAAGTCTGAGTTCTTCTTCAGTCCCAACATCTTAAGGAAACCCCTACCCTTGCAATTTTCTGGCATAAGCAAACCCGGAGTCTCCCAAGGAATACCAGCTAAACCTCCTATTTCTTCAAGCAAAGGAGTCATTTCAAGGTCCCCGAAGCAGAACACGGACTTGTCACTATCCCAGAACAATGTCGCAGCCTCTATGATTCTGCTGTTAGGCTGAATCTCTAAAAGAGAAGGAAAATTCCCCAAGTACATGCGGACGAGTGTCTGATCACTGGAATGGAGGTCTTTCCACCAATTCAGCAGCCTTGGATGAATGTTGGTTACCATGCCAAATCTGGGGACTTCGTGTTTCATTTTCTGCAAAACAAAGCGTTAGGCCCTTACCCCACCGGACTCGATTATTTAAACCAATAATTAGCATAACAAGCATTTAGTTCTCCAAATAAATGCACAAAACATGGAGGTGTCCGTTTGGGTTTCAAGGAAACCCGGTGGACTTTGGACAAGGCTATCTTAATGAGTCATTATGTGGACAACATAACTGACTCGGCTAGGTCTGACCATGATGCATGTACAGTTTAAATGGAGTAAGGTTTCTATTAGGGTTTTTAGA